>NC_136019.1:5554475-5556975 GCF_048128805.1 Centroberyx gerrardi | reverse complement strand
CTTTCAGCGGGACAGGACAACGCTGCAAGTGTGCATTGTGGCATTTTACATTGTAAGAGTCAGCAGTGATTTGACTGATGGGTGGAAGGGGATCGCCTGCTGAGCACAATGAATTATCCCTCTTTTTAGCAGCAGAAATGAGTTTAGTTTAGATTATGTATGTGCGTGGAGATAAAAACGTAGAGGTCAAGTGATAAAAAAGCAGTGGTAAGACGATAAAAAGCAGAAAGAGGAGGAAAAAACACCTCAAAATAAACAAAAGACAGAAAGAAAAATGACAGAATGAAAGAACAAACAATCAAATAAACTTAAAAGTTCCACTTGTTCGCGGCTTCTTCATGACTTTTTCAATTCTGAGTCTTAAATTTTTAGGTAAATCCAGTTACTGAGAATGAATCCATTACTTTCACCAAACAGTACAGACTTTCACATTAAAGAGTTAAAAGAAACGAGGATCAAGTGTTTTGATTTCTGACACGTCACACATGACTCCTGGTTATAGTTATGGAAACCTGTCAGATACAATACTTTATTTTAGATACCCAGCACCAGTGTCTCTATCAAAACATCCTCACTAGAATTTAGCAGAAAAGTTACACAAAAGATCCATTTTCTTGGGCACCAAACTCCTTGTTAAAGTTGAACAAATCATCCACTCTCCTCGCCAACTCCCCGTTTCCTTCCTCTACATTTACATCATATAATCAAATCCACTATATACACGTTTCCTCTCCTGCTCCCTCAGTTATAAAGGCCATTTATTCAAAATGGTCGTACAGTAAAAGCCTGTACCGGAGGAGCCGACTGAGTCACGTCCTCATGTTGCCAAGACAAGCGCACCGGGCCGAAGAAATCCCCCGAGCCGCCCCCCATCACTGTTTAGGTTAAGTGGGTTTTAATTCAGAGGCACACACACACTTTCTCACACATATAAAGACGCCTATACACATGTAAATGCATATATATATAAAAACATACAAAGTGGAATCCCGGCAGCTTGGCGGCGATGTTGTGCACCGCTTGGCAGGCGGCCATCTTGGAAGACCAGGTGAAGAAGGAGGGGTCCAAAGAGAAGGCACCATGCAGGCGGATTGGAGTTTTAGTTCTACAAACGTTTCTCAGAGGCAGAAATAATCTCATTGGTTGAGTTAAACCTCAGTGGGCGGAGCCAAAGAACCACATTTTTTTTCTGGTAACATTAGACTGAAGCCCGGTGAAAAAGGCAAGAGGTGAGAAGTTGTTGCGATTCTATTATATTATTTTCACCTGAGTTCCTTCTTTGCCATTCAGGTTTTCCAGTTTTCCAACTTGCGCTCCACACATTGCACTCGTTAGTTTAACTAATGAGATTATTTCCGCCTCAGAGAAATGTTTGTATAACTGAAACTCCTACCTTCCTCCTCTTCACACACACACACACACACACACACACCGTACCATGCCGTGCCTTTGCTCAAGTTTTACATTCATAATAACGATTTATTGAGCCAGAAACATCCATCTATCTAAATGCCATCTCTGCACCGACCAATCCCCCCGTGTTATTAAAAGAGGTGGTAACGAGTCCTGGCTATTGACTAAGGGCCTTTTCCACTGTAAAACTATACAACTAGTGCCAAGGGTGCAAATGTGAGCATTTCATCATCCCTGGGCTGGCAGCGTGTGTGTGTGTGTGTGTGTGTGTGTGTGTGTGTGTGTGTGTGTGTGTGTGTGTGTGTGTGTTGTCTGGCAGCGGACTCCTGCAATACCTTCCAGAGAGTTCCTTGTTCCCTCAGTAAAAGCTATTAACTGGCTGGTGCAGGCTGTGACGTGATTGGCAGAGAGTCAGGGTCAAGGGGCAACAAGGTCCCGCCCAGTAACCGACGCAAGATTGGCTATTAGTGTCAGTTACTTGTCAATCAAAGTGAGTTTAATTCATATGCTGGTTGAAATGGTTCGAGTGCTCCTGCCAAATATAACTATCAGCTATGAATGGGTACAGAGAGAGTAACATGCACGCAAGCACATAAATACACACACATACACTCAAACTTATACTGATGAAATGACTTTCTCATAAGGCCTTATTGTTGCTGTTGTATTGTATTTCTAATTTTCATGTTTTCAAGGAAGGATTACATGTTTTTTCCATGGGTTGAGAACTTTTTGGGCTTACGAAATCCTTTCAAAACCCATCAGAAAATGTCAAAAATGCACCGTCATCAAGCTTAAAAGAGTTTTTCTTCGTTACTGAAGAGTTGTCATTTTGGAGATAGATATAGATATATACTTTTGTGTCAAGAACTGACAATAAATGCCTAACGTTTTTGAAAATGTTCAAAATAAAGCAGTTAGAGAGCAGCAACTGGCACTTTTACATGTGTAGCACATAGAGATACAGGCACATAAACACGCTCACACACACACACACACACACACACACCCTCCGAGTCAGACATACAATGCATACCAGACAGTGACACACACACACCCACACACACACCCACACACACACACACAC
>NC_136019.1:5534475-5549475 GCF_048128805.1 Centroberyx gerrardi | reverse complement strand
TAACCCCGGTATAACTGCTCTGTTTAAAGACGGCTTCAGAGGGATAAATGAAGGAACAAATCCTCATTACACAGACGTGACTCGAGTAGAAGCAGTAGAAGTCGAGGGCAGACCTCGCCCTCTCCTCCCTCCCTCCATCATTTCCTCCACGCCTCTCCTGCTCCCTCCCTCCATCATCCATTCATTCTCTCACCCGCTATGGCAAAATGGAAGGAATGCATGTCGTGGAAACACAGGTCTGATTTTACGGTTTTACGATTTTACACACACACACACACACACACACACACACACACACACACACACAGAGGGGAGCCGTGCTTTCTGACCCAACGCATACATAAATTTTATATCTCGTACATTAACCCTTGTTTTCTCTCCTTTGTTCGGTGTTGTCACGATGCCAGAACTTTGACTTTGATACCAAGAGGGGCTTTGATGTCGGTTGGGTGTCCGTCTTTATGAAAGGAAAATAGTTCCATATTTGGCCCCTGGCGCCAGTTTGTCAACCAGTTTAGATGGACTGGGATCCAGTTCAAGACGCGGCGGACTGTTTGACGCTGCTGCCATGTTTTCAGCTGTTTGAATTTGCTGATTTTTGCACCGACTGCTGTCAAGAACAAGCCTATTCCAATCCTCCTTCTTCTTCTGCTTCTTTTATCTATTCTAATCCACATGTTTACGCCCTCTGCAGGTGACGATGAAAAGGAAGTTCAGCTTGGAGAACAGATTCGGTCTAAGTACTGAACATTTATAAAGTTCAGTATTGAATTCAGTGTTTCGCAACGGTATCAAAGTAGTATTCAAAATTTCAGTTATGGTGACAGGCAAGCCATGCGGTGAAGGGAGGAAGGGCGAAAGAAAAGGAGATGAGGAGGAAGGGAGCAAGAGGAGGTGGTGAGGATAAAGGGAGGAAGGGTGAAAGAAAAGGAGATGAGGAGGAAGGGAGGAAGAGCGGAAGAAAAGGAGACAAGGAGGAAAAGACGGAGGGAAGGTGGTGAAGATGAAGGGCAGAAGAAAAGGAGACGAGGAGGAGGCGACGAAGGGAAGGTGGTGAAGATGAAGGGCAGAAGAAAAGGAGACGAGGAGGAGGCGACGAAGGGAAGGTGGTGAAGATGAAGGGCAGAGGAAAAGGAGACGAGGAGGCGGCGACGAAGGGAAGGTGGTGAAGATGAAGGGAGGAAGGGTGGAAGAAAAGGAGACGAGGAGGAAGCGATGAAGGGAAGGTGGTGAAGATGAAGGGAGGAAGGGCGGAAGAAAAGGAGATGAGGAAGAAGGGAGGAGGAAGGGAAGGAGACGAGGAAGGGAAGGAAGGGCAGAAGAAAAGGACCTGTCACTCAGAAACCAAGTTATAATAATAAAGTTATAAGGTCTTGTGCAACTAATTGTCAGTGTGCTCTTTTATTTTATGGTTTATCTAACTAGTTCCCTCTGTCTCTCTCTCTCTCTCTCACACACACACACACACACACACACACACAGAAACACACACATACACAAACAAGTCCCCTCTCTCTCGTTTTTCTCTCACTCTCTCTTTTCCACCTATAAAAGGATTGCTGATTACGCCCTGTAAAATAAAACAATTTCCGCATGCATTCCAAAACAGTGGAGAATGCACACACACACACACACACACACACACACACACACACACACAGGGCCCGCGGGGTGAGCTGACTGCATCTGACACAGTGTTTATGTTCATTTGTTTCTAATGAGTTTTTCATTATGAAAACAAACCAGGGGCAGAAATGGCCTCGACAGTGGAATGTATAACACTGCTTACAATGGGGATCAGTGTTTCTGGGGGATCCTTGTTAACACACACAGACACACACACACACACACACACACACACGCACAGACACAGACACACACACACACGCTCACTCTCACACAAAAATGTTCCCAAGCACAAACATGGACCGTTAAGAAACTCAAATACACACAGCAGTGAAATGACCTCTCATTATCCAGCAATGTAATAAACGTAGGGCTCCATTGAAATAAACACACACACACACACACACACACGGTTTAATGCCGTTGCTAGAACTATCAGTGTACCGTTAAGACCGAAAAGTAATTTTGTACTAATTTTCCCATGGATAAGAGAGGGAAGATGGAGGGAAGGAGGATGGGAAGCAGGAAGGAAAGGAGACGAGGAAGAAGAGAGAAAGGGAGGAAGCAAGGGAGGAAGGGAAGGTGATGATAAAGGGAGGAAGGGCGGAGGAAAAGGAGATGAGGGGGAAGGGAGGAACAGCGGAAGAAAAGGAGATGAGGGGGAAGAGAGGAAGGGGAGCAGATGAGGATGAAGGGAGGAAAGGCAGAAGAAAACGAGGTGAGGAGAAAGGAAGGAAGGAAAGGTGATGAGGACGAAGGGAGGAAGGGTGGAAGAAAAGGAGATAAAGAGGAAGAGAGGGCAGAAGGAAGAGAGGGAGAGATTGAGATGAGGAGGGGAAGAAAGGAAGGGAAGGAGACAGCCTCAGAAGAACAGGCTGTTCTCTGCATCACACACACACACACACACACACACACACACACACACACACACACACACACACACACACACACACACACACACGAACATGACATACATCTGCCTCCTTTGCCCATAATAAACTCTCTAATTACCACTCTGTAATTACGCCCCACATACCTGCTTTCTAGGTTAAGTATATAAAACCCACAGTGTGTGTGTGTGTGTGTGTGTGTGTGTGTGTGTGTGTGTGTGTGTGTGTGGCTGATGAGGTCATAAACCAACACTCGTTTGTTGACACAGGAGGGGTTGGAGGCTATTAGTTTTTGCAGGTTGACATCATACTTTCTCGTGGCATTTCCAGCTTCACCAGACAGTACACAACCATTTGACTTCAAGATTATTTTTATACAATTTATTTATATTTTCTAGACTGTATATAAAGTACAGAGAGAGAGAGAGAGAGGAAAGATGGAAGAGAGAAGGGCAAGAGAAAATCATCCATAAGGTATTACATTATTAGTAGTAGTAGTAGAAGTAGTAGTAGTATTAGTAGTGGAGGTAGTAGTTTTAGTGGTAATAGTAGTAATGGTAGTAGTAGTGATAGCAGTAATAGTAGTGGTGTTGGTAGTAGCATAAGTGCTAGTAGTAGTAGCAGTAGTAGTCGTAGTAGTGGTAATAGTCACAGTAGTACTAGTACTACTAATAGCGGTAGTAGTAGAAGTAGTTATAGTAGTAATATATATAGTATATAATATAGTAGTAATAGTAGTAGTAGTGTAGTGATAGTAGTAATGATAATAATAGTAGTAGGAGTACAAGTTGCAGTAGTAGTAGTGGACTTCGTAGCAGTAGTAGTAGTGGTAGTAGTAGTGATAGAAGTACTAATGACAACAGCAGCAGTGGCAGTAGTTGTATTAGTAGTAGTAGCAGTAATAGTTGTAGTATTGGTAGTAGCAGTAGTAATTGTAGTAGTGGTAGTAGTTGTAGTATCAGCAGCAGTAGTAGTAGCAGTACCTGTTGTAGTAGTCGTAGTGGTAGTAGTAGAGGTAGTAGCAGAGGTAGTAGAAGTAGTAGTGGTAGTAGTAGTAGTAGTAGTAGTAGTAGTACCTGTTGTAGTAGTCGTAGTAGTCGTAGTAGTAGTACCTGTTGTAGTAGTAGTAGTAGTAGTAGTATTAGTAGTAGTAGTAGTAGAGTAGTTCTAGTAGTAGTAGGGTGACTGTGACTTCTTATTCCTGTCAGATTCTCTTCTATTCATCATTCTGTTTCTCTTGCAGTTTCTCTAAGCTGTTTCATGTCTGTATTATAAAACCTCTTAACAGCTCTTAATGTGTCAGTTTCTCTCCATTCTGCCCTATATCCTGGGGCAGTGTGTGTGTGTGTGTGTGAGTGTGTGTGTGTGTGTGTGTGTGTGTGTGTGCGTGTGTGTGTGTGTGTGCCATGCTGCTGAGGGATGCCCAGACAGGGTGAGGTCACACCAGGCACTGGGGAGACGGAGAAGAATGCCCTCTCTGTGCTGGAACACACACACACACACACACACACACACACACATCGGTCAGACACACCCTTTTATTTATAGATTCGAGAGGTGACTTCATGCTCCTGGGATCAGAGGGTGTGTGTGTGTGTGTGTGTGTGTGTGTGTGTGTACACAGTGGCAAGGTGCCCGTCATTGTGCCTCTGAAGAAGGGGAATCCCTATAATAGTCACATGGCATCATCACTCAAACATCACCTGTGCGCGCACACACACACACACACACACACACACTGCATTAAACAGTGACATCATCAAAAACTAAAGTAATCAGCTACAATGTGAAGATCGATAACAGTGGAGACAGATACTAAAGATCCTGCAGTGTGTGTGTGTGTGAGAGAGAGAGAGAGAGAGAGAGTGTATGTGAGTGTGTGTTTACGTGTGTTTTTATGTGTGTAAGTTTGTGTGTGTGTGTGTGTGTGTGTGTGTGTGTGCATGTAGTCTGATAGAGATGATTAACACACCAAAAATCTGCTCTGCACCATTAAAACAGCAGGAGTTACCTACAGTAAGTCGCTTTACAATACGCATCTGCGTGTGTGTGTGTGTGTGTGTGTGTTTGTGTGTGTGTGGGTGTGTATGTGTGTGTGTGTGTGTGTCTTCCAGAGTGAGGCAGTGACTAAACATGTGTACACTGCGCAGTTAAAACCTCACATTACTGAAAGGTCAAGACAGAGAAAATGACTAGTTCTCTGGATAACACTGCTTTGGGAAGGTCTGGAAGGGAACACTGGGTACATACATGCGCCGCAAAGCATGGAAACACACACACACACACACACACACACACACACACACACACACACTCAGAATCAAATGCATACACACACAAACGCCCCACAGTCAGAAACACACAAGCAGTGAATAAAAGTTTGGGGAAAGTTCTGTCGTTTCTTTGAATGAAGATATACAACAATTTAAATCATCATTGGAGTAATACACGTGCCGACACACACACACACACACATGTACACACACACACGCACACACACACTCACACACACACAGGCAATAAATAAAGAGTGGAAAATAGTTTCTCACTTGTTTAGATTAAGACATCCAGAGAATACAAGAGGATTTATGCTGCCCTTGGAATAATACACATCCACACACACACACACACACACACACACACACATGATCTCTTTCACATGCACACACACACAAAAACCTGAGTATACACACTCAGGCAACAAACAAAGGTTGGAACAAGTGTGTCACTTGTTTGAGTGAAGACATTCAAATCATTAAAGAGGATTTAACTGATAATTAAGTTATGCATGATGTCAACACGCAATCACACACACACACACACACACACACACACACACAAACTGAGACAAGCAGGTACACATCGCCAAAAAGCAATCTCCGTCTCTGTGTTTTAAATCTGATCCCTGCAGGTGTTTATAACGTGTTTAATCGCTCATTAGTCTATTTAAAACGCCAACAAACAAGAAGCGATGCGGCGTGAAACGAACATTTAACTATCAGGTTCAACGGTTTGACAGAAAGTCTGATTATATAAACAACACTCAGTCCACCTTAAGACAGGCAGTCACTCCTAGAACTGGAAACTTTCACTGACAAGCCTTTAGCAACTCTGTAAAATAAAACAGTCTTCAGAAATATCTTTTTAGGTTCAGTATCTGTGCATTTAACTGACTATTCTTCAGTTATAATCATTTACGCTACAAAGGAAGTGTCATTATTTATCATGTCAGCTGCAAAATAACTGATAAAGGAAAACACATAGGAGGCAATTGAAGAGTTTGTGGTCCATACTCTTACAAAATGATTGACAGCATAAAATAAACACAATAAAACAAATCCTGGTACTTTTTAAAGGGATAGTAGGCAACTTGACAAAACACTGTTGCGAACTGGTTCCTCTATATTTTAGATATTAAAAGATACATTTTGGACTGTTTTCCTCCAAAAAGGATATATGGTGGTTTGGAAATTGACTCTTCATTTAGATTTATTTGATCCAGCACATGATGCGCCCACTTAGGTGTTTTACTGACAAATCAACCCTACCTCCAGTATACACAAAGTTATTTTCAAAGATTTGGCCAGCTCAGTTCATCTCCGATACAAATCCAAATATTTCTGGTTAGGTTGTTTGGTCTCAGAAGTTTTTCCCCCCTCAAGAGAGCAATCAAACTTGATTATCTCCTCGACTCGGTCTGGATCTAATCAAATCGTTTCCGCCGCCCTCCTCCTTGCTTAAATCAATCCAAATAAGCTCAGCTTTGCCAATTGGTAATTTGTCCTCCTGTATTCTGTTTGGGAGAGTTAATCTATGCGAGAATGGGAGACAAACAACAGAGTGTGCAGAGACACAAGAAAGAAAGACAGAAAGCCAAGTAGAAAGAGACGGACAGATAGATAGAGACAGAGAAAGTAGATGGAGACAGAAAATAACAGAGAGAGGGAGAGGAAATGCAAATTAGGATGCATCAAATTAGAGTGGAAGCTGAAGGAAAAATCAATAAACTTTTTTGTTGATAAATTATACGATGAATAGCTATGGAAGCACAATTGTTGAATAAATAATCACATACGCTTTGCATGATCGACCCAATGACTGGTTCAATATCATTGCACAACAGTTTAAAAGTGGCTTCAGACTTTCTGCAGTGTGTAAAAGCTCTGTCCACCTCAACCTGCAGAAATCTCAAACCAGCTGCTGTTCCCACCTATAAGGAGCCCATCATGGCAATTAGTTGGTGCATTAGAACATCATTAAGTGCATTTCTTTGTTTTCGTCTTCGGATGAAAGCATGAAACATGGCCAGCATTAGCTGACACTAAAGCACAATAACAACTTGTCCAATACTGGTCAGTTCTTGAAAGACTCTTTCTGTCTTTCTCTTTCTGTATTGACATTCAGGAAGCCGATTTATTCGCTTCAGCAGATGCAAACACACCTAATTTGCGTTTTATTTTTCACAAGTTTGTGTATAAAATGCTTGACAGTTGGATGGAAACGCAGCTAGTGATGTGTTCAGGAAGGCAAAAAAAGCAATCTCCCATTAAAACAATCAATAGAAGCAGAGCGTCCAACAATCTGAAATCTTTAAAAAACAAACAAAATCATGTCTTTGTTCTACTTAAATGTTCGTTTCACTCCACATCGCTTCTTGTTTGGGAAGTTTTAAATAGACTAATGACCGATTAAATACTTTTTAAACACGTTATAAACACATAATCTCTTTCAGCCAGTACTAATCAACTCTTGAAAGTCTCGCTCCATTTTTCATTCAGGAAGTCGACTTATTCATTTCAACCCAGCTGATGGAAAAGCACCTAACTTTGAAATGAAATTTTGTGATGCTTGCATCAAAATTCACTTGACAGTTGGATGGAAGAGCGACGGCTCTGCTTAAATAGAGCTGTCAACCTGACAGGTCAACACACGCACCCCCCACGGCTCTGTGTGGCCCCCAGTACAAAGACACTGGGAAAGGGAGGAGGAGGAGGAGGAAGACGAGATCTCAGGACCCCCCCCCCCCAAAAAAAAATCCAGCTTCATGCTCCTGCTATTGTCTGCCGGTCTGTCGGCGTCAACATCCATAAATAATGCATGTGTCTCAGCTGCAAACTGAGAAAGAGGTCGTAACTCAAGAGTTTGGAAACAGCGGTTTGAAATCTGGAAATATGGCCGGGGAGGTGGAGGTTGACGCTGCCAGTTCTTTTTGTGCAACTTTGAACGTAGAGCCCAGTTTCTCCCACATTTCCTGTTTTGATGGTGTTTGAATTCACCTTAATTTCCACTGTTGTTACCCGGTTGGTTAGCCGCTCTCCTGACTCACTCAGTGTGTGTGCGGCACGCTCTCCAGATTGAGGCTGCACACTGCATATCTTGTTTTCTAAGAATCAGCAAAGAAACTTAACCAGTAGAGCAAGGCAGAGTAGAGCAAGGCACTAACACTGCCAGGGTTAGGGGTTCGATTCCCTGTGTGGCTTAAGGGGAAAAGGATGGCACCGAGAAGTTTGAATAGCCTGTTCTTGGCTAAGACACTAAATGGCTCCTTTGGGTGTTTTGGCTCAAAGGCAGAGTTCAAAAACACCATCAAAGGGGAAAAGGAGCCCACACACCAAGCAGTTAGGGCATCAAGCCTTAATAACGGACATTAAGAAGCTGAGACAGGATGAAAAAGATCTTGCAAACCTTGTAAGGAGTGCAAAAGTTTATGCAAATGTTTGCGTCCAAGAGGCAATCTTGATTTTTAATGCTCTTTTTTGAGGTTTGACGCCTTAGTGTGCTTGCTCCTTTAAACGTTGGATGGTGTTTAGAGCAAGGCACTAACACTGCCAAGGTTAGGGGTTCAATTCTCAACAGGTAGAGCAAGGCACCTTTCTCCTGTCTCCAAACCTCGTCCAACCTATGAGTTGTCACTTTCAATTTTGGCAGAGCAAGGAGACGCACAAATGCATGCATGACAAACTAGAGCTCCCTCTCTCTCTCTCACAAACACACACACACACACACACACACACCCTTCCTCAACCTCTGCCCTCCAGTCTGAGCCTTATGAGGTTCTCCTCCCTTCCTCACACCCACGCTCACACAAGGCCTTCTTTATCAAGACGGGAGGAGGGGAGAGAGAGAGATGGAAAAAGAAAAAAGCTCCCACGCTCACACCAAAAGAACCAACAGCTAGATGTGCGTGCGCAGTGTGTGTGTGTGTATGTGTGTGTGTGTGTATGTTTGCATGTATGCCGCTGTCTAGCTCCATTGATCCCTGATGTGGCAACTGGGCTCTGTTGTCCTTAAATGACCTTTCCCTGGAGATCCAAACACAGAGGGGAGTGAACAAGACATGATGCCCCAGAAAGAGAAGCCTTTTCTGGGTAAAGCTGCAGCGTTGTGCCCCTTGGACAGCTGGAGACCCAGGGGTCCCTGACACAGCTGGAGCAAATTCAATATCAGAGCGGCAAGATGAGGAGAGGAGAGGAGAGGAGAGGAGAGGAGAGAAGAGGAGAGGAGAGGAGAGAAGAGGAGGGGAGGAAAGGAAAAGAAAGTAGAGGAGAGGAGAGGAGAGGAGAGGAAAGGAGAGGAGAGGAGGAAAGGAAAAGAAAGTAGAGGAGAGGAGAGGAAAGGAGAGGAGAGGAGAGGAGGAAAGGAAAAGAAAGTAGAGGAGAGGAGAGGAGAGGAAAGGAGAGGAACAGAGAGGAGAGCAGAGGAGAGGAGAGGAGAGAAGGAAAGGAACGGAGAGCAGAGGAGAGAGAGGAGGAAAGGAGAGGAGAGGAGAGGAGAGGAGAGGAGGAAAGGACGGGAAAGGACAGGAAAGGAGAGGAGGAAAGGAAAGGAACAGAGAGAAGAGGAGAGGAGAGGAGGAAAGGAACGGAGAGGAGAGGAGATGAGAGAGGAGAGGAAGACAGAAGAAGAGGAAAGGAAAGGAAAGGAAAGGTATGGAAAGGAAAGGAAAGAAAAGGAAAGGAGTAGGGGAAAAAGACTGAAAAAGGAAATATGAAGGAACTGAAGAGTTCAAACCACAGAAACATCCCGCAAGCAAAGTCACATGGATGAACACTAGCATGTGAGTAAACGCTCACTTGCTTGTGAACATAAAGTCATCTTCTATCCCTCTCGCTCACACTCTCTCTCTCACACACACACACACACACACACACACACACACACACACACACACACACACACACTCCCTCTCTCTCTCTTCCTCAGGTTAACAGTGTGTGTTTTGTTTTAGGGAGAGGAGGAATGCCTCTCCGACGGCCGGCATGTTTTTACATTCCCCCGATATGTTTGCATCTCACGGCTCCGTCCGACCACCACACACACACACACACACACACACGCACACACACACACACACGCACACACACAGAGTTTGGACAGACTCTCCTTCATAGCGATGGACTTGTGGCCGGCACACGGGTGGTTCCTCCGGCTGATCTCTCCCAGAGTCTTACACACACACACACACACACACACACTCTTCTCCCTCTCTCATTTAATCCAACTCCCCATCCTCCCCTTTTCTTCTAAAACCCATCATGTGTGATATGAAGATAGAGAAGTGTGTGCAAGAAAATGAAAACAAAAATGCAACAAAGAGAGTCCTGTGTCTCTTTACGATGTTGCTTATCTTGTTTCTGTCTTTTTCGTGACCCTGAACTATTTTTAACCGTGTTTGCAAAGCACTTTGGGTAACAATGATGGTAAGGATCAATACTTCTATCAATACCCTGTCCTTGTATATTACCAAGTTATGTCTCCAATCGATGCCTATTAAAAGATAAATCAAGCATTCCTCCACTATAAAGCTATATTCGAATCCTTGGCCTGGCGTCTTCTGTTTGTTTTCTATCCAGAATGTTTTCAGTAATTATTTTAAATGTGCTGCGGCCAGCTTCTGGTGGGTCTCCTCACTCGTATATTTATATTAGCCGAGTCCCGGGACGAGACTAAATATTTTAAATTCAAATTAAAAAAGTCCCCCCCCGCACCAACCCCCCGCCTGAGGAAGCGCCAAGAAGTGTAGCGATATTCCTTCTCGCTTGGCTCGATCGCACACAGACAACACACACACACACACACACACACACACACAGAGATGAGACAAGGCCATATCCCCAACTCAGGCGCCAGATAAATTCAGAGAGCAGGACACACCAAATATATCTGAAATAAACAAGTGCTAATGCAAGAACCATGTTTGATCCATCATCCGTTCCTCTGACAGTCTGAGCACAACAAACTCCCACAACCACTTCCTTTCACTTTCTGCTCAATTCATATTGAAAAAGGCAAGTTGAGTAAGAATGAGTTGAATTAGAAGGAAGTAAATTTAATGTTTAATATAGTGTTTAATGTTGTTGGTCTGTCTCAGTCTCTTTTACCTGTGCTGCAGTGTATTTGCACACTTTCAGACAAAATACATTTACAAACTGGACGTTTCTAATGCAAAAGTGGCAATTGGTGTGCAGTTGACACATAAGTGTGATACAGCCAAGCAAGATCGACAAATGTGACTTAGAGGGTTCGCCAGTCACTGGATGAAACATATCTTCAAAGTATATTTTCATCATTTTCAAATTGACAAACCTTAATGTTCTTTAACTATATTGTGAGTTTTGAATAGGTTTCATGGGTCCTAGGGTTGTGAAACGTACTTTCTCTATGAAGGACCACCTAAACAAGGTAATAATCTGCAACATTTTCATATAAATAAATGTTTTGCTACTGTCACTGATTGCTATAACACAATCCTGATCCAGCCTATATTCAGTTCATGAAATCTTCTCCACTGTCTGTTCTTAACAGCCGGTGTCTGGTAGCTCTTTCCTGGGAAAAATCCTCTGCTGCACAGGAAGTGATGCGTTTTACGTGTCCGTTTTTTTTAGAATAAACAGTAGAAGAAGAACTGGGTAGTTAGCATGAGCAGTGATAGCCACCATGACTGAACAGACAGAGAAAAGAGAAACTCAAACTGCATCGACAGAAAATCCAAGCTCCGCCCCCACACTGTTTGATTGACAGGTGATCTGTGGGAAGTGCAGTGCAGAAACACCACAGCGATGAGGCTGAGCAACAAAGATGGAGACTAAATAAAGAAACAAAGATCTAGCGGATTAGCACTTTAAGCTCCAGTAAAACCATGAAAATGTTTCCTCGGCAGTGAGTTTCCTCGCTGTCGGCTACATCAAAGCGCCGCTTCCCAGAGTCCTTAGCGACACAGCGCTCACCCCGACCCCGAAGAAACCCCAACCTGTCGAACCTTAACCCCGGCCGTCATCCACATCGATACGTCATGAAACACACTCGGCCCCCAAACTCCCATAATCCACCACAACACCCCCGACTGGGTCTTTCTAATCCACCGTAAGCATGATGCTCAAACACTGACACTTAACCTTCAGTCACACGCTGGAGTCACACACACACACACACACACACACACACAAAGAAACACTATTGCCTTCCGTCAGTGTGATACTCGAGTCGTCACATGTGCACACACACACACATACACACACACATAAGCGTGCACATATACACATGCATATATGCACACACACAAAGGGAAATACATTTTTGGGGAGGGTTTGTTGTTCTTGCGCTGACATTTGGACAACACACACACACAAATGGAAATACTACAGTTTTGAGGGGTTGTGTAGGGACATTTGGACCCCGCAAGCTGACAAGAACACAGATAACACACACACACACACACACACACACACACACACACACACACACACACACAGGAAACACGTCTTCTTTTTTGGTGATTCTTGCTGCAACATTTGGAACCTATAATACAGTAATCTATTGCACATACACACACACACACAAACAGAAAGACAATACACTTTTGAGGGGTTTTCTATACTTGTAGGGACATTTGGACACCCCAAGCTAATGAAAACATACAACACACACACACACACACACACACACACACACACATTGCTACACCTACACAAACTCAGGAAAACAGTCTTCTTTTTTGGTTTTTCAATTCTTGGGGCGACGTTTGGAACCTAGATAGTAAAAATATCTATACTGCATCTACACACACACACACCCCTCGCTGTGTGTTTCTGGTGGAGTATGGAAGCCATTAGATCCGGTGACCAGCGCTGACAATAGCAAAGGTTAACAGGTCAGTGGCCTGGTGGGAGCAGAGACTGACTGGATTGATCCATCAGTGTCATAACAAAGGACTGTGTGTGTGTGTGTGTGTGTGTGTATCCCTTTTTCTCTCTCTCACACACACACACACACACACACACACACACAAGTTAGGGTGAAACATTAACTTCTTAATGTGTGCTAAATGACCTTGCCCTTTCTACCAAATCTGCAGCCGCGCTCCTTCTTTGTTCCCCTCCCTTCATCACTGATAAGAGGCTTGAGTGTGGTTTCAGAGAGAGAGAGAAAGAGAGAGAGAGAGAGAGAGAGAGAGAGAGAGAGATCTAGCGATGTGTTCAGGTGCACAAAAAAAGGCAGGAAAACGACGATCTGGGAGCTAGGTGTGCCGAAATCTGAAATAAATAAAAAAAAATCCTAAATAAAATCATGCCTCTGCTTCATGCCTTTGTCCTGCGTTCTCTTCCTGGTCTTTCTCTTTTTTCTTTCCCTCCACCTCTCTCTCTTTCAGTCTGTTATCTCTCCATCCATCTGCAGCCACAGGAGCCAACTTCTCTTCTCTTTCTCACTTATTTTCAAGTCTGTATCCTTTCTTGGCCTCTGTCTACATATTTCTTCATCTCTTCTTCTTTCTCCCATATTTTTACCTCTTTCTCTCTCTCTCTCTCTCTCCTTCCTAATTCATCCAGCTTTCCTACATTTCACTCTTCCATCCATCCCTATTATACCCTAAATAACCTTCCTCTTCATCTAATTCATCCATTTTACAATCCGTTTCTTGCCAGGTCCGCAGCGAACTCAGCACCTCTCAATGCTTGGGATGTTTTATTCTCATGCGAAAAGACTGAAAATGGTTATTTAAGTGCCAGAAACTGGAAACAATAACTCCAGACTCCCGGCTTGTTTTTCGTAAAAAAAAGAAATTTGGGGTAAAAAGACACCGGCTCTCCCAGCGTTGATGCTCCCTCGGCGGTTTCTTCAGCGATGCTTGAACCTCAGCTGTTCTCCGTCAGGCGGACAGCCAGAGGAGCATCGGTCCAAAAGCGGGGGGAGATCGTTTTTTTCTCGATTTCGCCGTCTCGCCTGTTGTTGTCAAGGACACCGGGCGTGGTTTTGACTGCGCATGCGCTCCTAACTTTTCGAAAAGAAGCATTTCTGCAGAGGGAATGCGTCTTGGGAAAGAGAATAGGGTTAGACTAACATATCTGGATGATTTTGAGGGTTTTTATGAAATACTGGATTGCAACCAGTCATGCCGTCCACCTCTGACACGATGGAGGTTCGTCCCTGACCACAGCTACATGAAAACATGTCTGGAAATCCTGCCATGAAGTTTGATTTTCTTGGCATATTTTATTATTTTATTGTGAAAGAATGTTTTTTGTAAATTTGTTTAAAAGGCAGAAATGCATCCCAGAGTTTCCCCTACTACTGAATAAAGGTGTGGTGGATCATCCTGACTTTAAGAGCTTAAGAATTTCATTATTATGGATTTTAACGTAGAGTTTTAGTGTCCCATGAGGGTCTAAATGCTGTTTCAGATGCTTTTCCACCCTGACAAGAAGAAAATTCTCGGGGAAACACTGAATAATTGTTATTTTTGGGGCATAAAAATTGTCAAATTTCAATACAAAAGCATCAGTATGAGCCTTGGAAAACCCAATCGGTTGAACTCTAGAGATGAAACAAGGATTTGGGCGAAGGCTTCATGAACTGCAAGCAGGAAGAATGCAACACACACACACACACACACTGTCCCCTTGTAACCCTCTGTCCCCCTCCTCCCTTCTGCCCGCACCCACAAATTTCGGTTCCCCACTCAGACGTTCCACTTTGTCCCGCTTCCAGCCAGAAAACCGGTGGGGGGGGGGAAGTTATGACTCGCAAAAAACCTTCCGCGTGACGTTCCCAGTCACCCGGCGTCGCCTGAGAGCGACGGAACGAAAGACGGGACGGAGGGATGAAAGGAAGTTTTCCGTCGGTCGAAAAAGCCGCCGCCGAAAGGAGAGAGAAAGAGGAGCGACAGAGGAGGAGTGACGAAGAAAGAAGATCCAGTAAACAAAGAGAGTTTTGTGTCATTTTAGACCTCAAACCTCGAGTCGTCTTGCCAGTGTAGCCACGAGAGCGGACCACATTGCATGGTGGAATGTGTGTGTGTGTGTGTGTGTGTGTGTGTGGTACATTCTTTGGTTTGGGGCATGGTTACACTGCAATAAACTGTAAACATATAAACACTGAGGCACAGAAACACACACCAATTATGTTCTTAATCTGACATAATAGTTCGGAAACTGCGTCTAATGTCGAAGCGCGAAGCGTAATCGCTCGAATGCGGCTGGTGGAAAAA
>NC_136019.1:5444475-5529475 GCF_048128805.1 Centroberyx gerrardi | reverse complement strand
TGACTAGATAAATCACTCAAAGACTGACTGACTAACTGACTGACTGACTGACTGACTGACTGACTGACTGATTAGCTAACTGACTAACTGGCTAACTGACTGACTGACTGACTGACTGATTAGCTAACTGACTAACTGGCTAACTGACTGACTGACTGACTGACTGACTGACTGATTAGCTAACTGACTAACTGGCTAACTGACTGACTGACTGACTGACTGACTGACTGATTAGCTAACTGGCTAACTGACTGACTGACTGACTGACTGACTGACTGATTAGCTAACTGACTAACTGGCTAACTGACTGACTGACTGACTGACTGACTGATTAGCTAACTGGCTAACTGACTGACTGACTAACCGACTGATTAGCTAACTGACTGACTGACTGACTGACTGACTGACTGACTGATTAGCTAACTGGCTAACTGACTGACTGACCAACTGATTAGCTAACTGACTAACTGGCTAACTGACTCAGACTGACTGACTAACTGACTGATTAGCTAACTGACTGACTGACTGACTGACTAACTAACTGATTAGCTAACTGACTGACTGACTGACTGACTAACTAACTGATTAGCTAACTGACTGACTGACTGACTGACTAACTAACTGATTAACTGACTGACTGATTAACTGACTGACCAGATTCTCTGTAAAACTGTAAAACTGACCATGTGATCATACAAATGATCATGAGTTTGACGGCTACAAGAATCCTCAGGAAAAAAAAAACCATGAGCGCTAACCGTGTCCAAACACAGACAAAGTCATGTGTATGAGCACTGCACACATGTATGCACGTGCACACACACACACACACACACACACACACACACATACACACTGCAGTAATTTGTTATGCTCCTGGTGGAATGTTGACCAAATGGCTTATATCCCTCTGCTGTCTCAGACTCTGCAAGGCACCCTTCCCCCTCCAACAACACACACTCAAAGGGCCACCGACACACACACACACACACACACACACACACACACACTGATTCCAAAAGGTGGACATCCTGAAAGGGCAACGGGTACATGCACGCTCACACACACACACACAACTCCCCCCAAAAACAGCGCACACACTCTCTCAAAGGACCACAGACACACACAAACACACACTCAATGGTTTACACTGAAAGAGTAACTGGTACGTACATGCACACACACACACACACACACACACACACACACACACAGAGAAGTAGTAGTAGCAGTAGTAGTAATAGTTTTAGCCCCGCCTCCTGCTCTCCTGTCCATTCAGCTTGTTGATTTAATTTTCTAGAACGAAGATGTTGTGGACGATGTTGTGTGTGTGTGTGTGTGTGTGTGTGTGTGTGTGTGTGTGCACAGTACACACTTGTTTTTCCTCAGATATATGAACAGACACAGGCAATTAGAAATGGACACACATTCCCATTTCCATGAATCAAAGTCACACTTCCACAGCTGTAATTGAGTTACTTCGGCTAGATGCTTATAGTGTGACTCTGTTTCTGCTCCTCTCACATGAGTTACATGGATGTAGTGGAGCGTAAACCACCCCAAATTCACTTTACACACCTTTTTAACCTGACATTAATCTTAATGAGGTGAATTTACAGAGTACATCATAGGAACTAGTATCAAACTGATGCAAGTTACATGGAGAAAGGGTCTTTTAGGAGGGGAAAACAGCAGAAATTAACACTTTTTTGAAATTAGAGGGATTTCAGGTGATGTAACACACCCTCTGGCGGCCATATTGGAAGACCTTAGCTCTTAGGCAACAATAACCGTGAACAGCTGATTGTGTTTCTAAACGTACAACTTGATCGTCTCAAATTTCTATGTTGTTTTTGACTGATCTCTTAATCACTGATCCATCTGATTGATTTAGTGTTTAGATAATGTCAGCTTGTTAGCTAGCTAACCATAGTATCTGGTCAGCTAACATCACTGTCTTGTTGGAAACACATCTGATTTGTTTGTTTGTTTGTTTATTTATTTATAAGGACAACACACATTAATCAACATTTCTGTAAATGTGCCAGTGTTAGCCAGCTGGCTAATTTTCAACTGCAGTCCTTTTGGCGAGATGTTTTAGCACACTAGCTAACGTATCTAGTTGAAGCTAGCGTTAGCAGTGGCTAGTAGTCGTATGCTAACATTAACATTAGTTGCTTTGCTAAATTAGCCTGCTGGTTAGCTAGCTAGCTAACAAAGGAAAGTATCTTGACCAGAGGAGAAAGTTTAACAGATTTCTCTAACTCTGTTATACTTTCTCTTTGTCTGTCACGTTATGTCTCTCTTACATGCTGTTTCTTGTCTCTTTTTCTGATTCTCTCTCTCTCTCACACACACACAGAAACACACACTTTCTCATCCCTCTCTCTGGGAAGTGAGAGGATTATGACTGTATGCAACTGTGGTCCGTACAGACACAGTAAACCACTGTGTGAAGGCCGATGGAAACTAAAACACATTATACACTCATCTCTTTCATTCATACCTCCCTCTCTCTCGCCGTTTCTCTCACCTTTACCTTCTGTACATAATGTCTCTCTCTGTCTCTCTACCTCTCTCTCTCTCCCTGTCTTTCTCCTTCTCTTTTCTTCGAGGACTTAACACTTAATCATTAAACACTTTTCTGCACAGTTCCCTGTCCAGCAGTCACCGCCGGGGCTACTTTATAGTGTGTGTGTGTGTGTGTTTGTGTATGTGTCTGTGTGTGTGTGTGGGTGTGTGTGTCTGTGTGTGTTTTAACTAGCCACTGGACACAAAACAGCCATAGAGCACTGTTTGATTTTTATCTCCTTTAGCAGTCCCAGTCACATTTTCCCAGGGGCTGTGTGAGTGTGTGAGTGTGTGTGTGTGTGTGTGTGTGTGTGTGTGTGTGTGTTTCCAGATGACTGAGCCAGGCTTTTCCATTTCCCCGCTGCGGCGAATATAGATGTCACCGGCCAACATTTACACCACCGCTGCTGCAACTTTTCAACAGAGTGGGCGAGAGACGAGAGAGAGAGAAAGAAAGACAGAAAGAAACAGAAACACAGAGAGAGAGAGAGAGAGAGAGAGAGCAGAAGTTGCATGGCAGCCAGCCTACTTATGCACTGAACTGAACACACACACACACACACAGGGAGACCACCCCCAGCCAAACACACACCAATAATTACTTGCAGTAATTCAAAGACACCCTGCTTATTTCCAGCAGCACGCCCCCCGCGGCGTGAAACCGTGAGAAGAGGCCGGGAGGAAACGTCGGCTCCTTTTGCTTTATCGCTGATCGCCGGGATCCAGACGAGGTTAACCTCATGTCAAACCTGAACACACACTACATTTCTTCTCCCCCACCCACCTCCTCCTCCTCAAAAAAAAAAAAAAAACAGATATGAAACTAACCTCTCCTGCAGCCCGGCAGAAACAACAATAACCCACTTATATGCGTGTGAAATGAAGGATCAGCTCACATGCCTGTTCTTTTCTATGCAGACTGGGGTTTTTTTTCTTGTCTGCAAAACAAGCTGATTCAATGAGAGGATGCTGTCAGTATCAGCGATTGGGAAAGCTATCGGAAATAACCTATAAGCTATGTGCAGGGTTCATGCACAGTTTCAATTACAAAACTCCACTTTCCAGACCTTGATTTAAGATTTTGACTCACTCTCTACTGATGAAGATTTACTCTTCACAGCAACAAATATCAGAACATGTGAGATGACAGGGGGTCTAAAACCACAAAATGTATCCGTATGTATATTGGGACGCTACAATATTTTTTCTGTACTTTTCCAAACTTTTTTGTGCAATTTCCCTTTTTCAAGAACTGGAAATTACCAAATTCTTTTCCAGACCTGTGTAGGAACCCTGTATGTGATAAACAAGCCAAGTTGGTCTGCAAATTGCATGAATCAATCAGGGATTCCCAAACTTTTTTCACTTCAAGGATTCCCACATCAATACGCAGAGTTGTTGCCCCAAAAAGAGCCATTTGAGGTAGTTTTTGTTGTCTGTCAACACTTAAACATTTCTAACTTCTAGTGAATGAACAGGAAGATAAACTCATCCTCATTTTGCTGGGGAACCCCCCTGGAACTCCCTTTAGGACCCCTGGAGGACCCTTGACCCCCAGTTTGGGAACCCCCTGAATTAGATTATAGGCTTTCATGGACTGTGACAGCTGACAAATATCAACCAGCCCCCGGATATTTGCTTTAGTTTTGGACAATAACTTTTTTCTCTTTCTGCAGAGGAGGAGGAGGAGGAGGAGGAGGAGGAGGAGGAGGAGGAGGAGGAGGACAGCAGCAGCAGTGGCTTCAAGTCTGACTGTGCAGACTGTGCAGAAGTCTGGACACACAGGAGGAGCTCAGGAAAAGTCAGGAAAAGCAGTTTGGAAAGTTTTCATGACTCTTTTTTAAGCAAGAGGAAACCTGAATCAGACTGAAAATGATGCATGAATGAGAGGGCAGTCACACAAGCCTGTAAAACTAACCACAAATGCTGTTTTCGTGGAGTTGAAATGTTGCAAACAATTCCCATACAAACACAACCTTAAGGAAAATATCTATAATACCTATCTGTAATACATTTTGGAAGGATACTATACAAATATCACAATTTCCTATAGAAAAAATATATTAAAACCATAGGAAATATAACATAGAGCATCTCAGACACACTTTAAGTCCCTATAGGAATATTACAGTGATTTCTAATTCATTACAATGTCAATAAGTAAGCTGTTGTTTTGGTCAACTCACTTTAGTGATGATGAGGGGCTCGCCGTGCTCGAGCCCTCCTTTCAGCGTGAACCCCCAAGGCGCGCCCCCGCTCAACTGGACCTGAATGTGGTTGAAAGAGACGAGCTGCTCAACCGTCTCCATTCTCTCTCCGTCTCTCCGTGTATCCGTTTTTTCCTCCTCTCGGTTAACCGGGGCTGAATCGTAGCTAGCTCTCTACCGCTAACGGCGCCGGCTGCGGTCCCTCCGCTTCTCCATCACCACTCCGACAACAACGAATGGATGGGTGGAAGGAAGGAGTGAGTGTGTGAGTGACTGAAAGAGGGGGAGGGCAGAAAGTTTTAGCCAGTGTCAAGCTAGCTAGGATGCAAATTAGAACTTCCGGTCAAGGTGTTCAACGTAAAAACCGTTACAGCCGAACGTAGATGTTAACACGACATATCCTTTCTAGCATCTGTTGTACAACTGTAGTCTCACTCGATACTTAATATTATTATTCTACTGAGTGTTTTTATACCTTTTCTGTTATTCTGTACTCTCCATCAGTTGACGAATAGTTTGTTTCCCAAAAGTGGCAAATGTGTCGCTTTTATTTTGAAGGCTGAATCGACGTCCATCTGGTCTTATTTTGGCTGGCTTGGCGCAGCTAGAAACTTTACAAAACTTTCTTCCATGTGAGGAAGGCCAGTCCCACTATTCGAACGTGCGAGTGTGATTGACAGCAGCGCCAGCCTATAGCAGAGAGGTTTGGGCTGTTCGTATCCAATGAGAAGCGTCCGGGGGAGGGGGTACAAGTGCATCAACCGCTGTATTGTATTAACATCAGGCTCTCGAAGCTAGTAAGCGGCAACTGCAGCGAAATAATAGTATCAACAGAGATTATATAGCTGCCCCTTTCATTTGAAACGTGAAACCCGCTACTTTGGAAGCAGACTACTGTTAAAACTCTTATCAGTGATGGTTTTTGAGCTACAGTGTGTATTTGGACTAAATAAATACTGTAGGTTAGCTTACATTTTGACATTATAGACTATTTATTCTACAAATTAACTCCGGATATCTAGGTAATAAGTACGTTTTTCTGTTGCAAAAAAAAAAAAAAAATACGGTAATCCTATAATACATTTTAGGAGGATATACAATTATCACAGCAAAACTACAAGTCCCAAATGAATATTATAGGAATACTATAATGGTAGGAGATTTAAAATATATATATAGGCCTATATCTGTAAGTACTACTACTGAGTAGCTACCACAGACACACTATAAGAATATTATAGTGATTTTTGACTGATTCTGCATATGCAACTGCTACACCATAATTTCTACGTTAACATGCAATCCCTCAGTGTTTTTGAGTGAAAGCAGAGATTATCATAGCCTTTGCCCTACCAGGCTGAAGCCATGCAGACCTATGGGTGCCTACACAGGCCAACAATAACATTTGGCAATACAAAACATTCATTTCTGAAGCCTCACACCAGTCTGCTTGTCTGACTACCATATTAAGAGACATTTTAAGCAGTCACAAACATTACATAAGCCTAACTCACTGCTATTTTGGTTTTTAGTGATAATTCTCCATTTTATCACAAGTTTGTTTGTGTTAAATTGAGCTCATTCTGTCTGATTCTTGGTATTACAACATGAAAACCTTGTAACAATATATTATCCATTATAATATGCTTTTTTAATGTGAATGTCAAGTTTGCATGGTCCTTAATGTAGCAGCGACTTCCTGTGACCTTATGATGATCATGTAAGAGAGAAGTGCCAGAAAGAAAAAAAAAAGACAACCTTATGAAAGAGGTAGAGGGGATAAGTAAGCAGAAGAGGAAGATGTGGGAAAGGTGACGTAAGATGACTTCTTCGCCTGTGACAGAAGTTCTGTATTTGACCCTCATGACTCTGCATGTAACTTTTTTTTTTAATGCCCATTTGAAATCCATTGTAAAACCTCAAAAATGCACAGTGGTAAGTGCAACAACTTCCTCCCAGGATTAATAAAGTATCCATCTATATCTCTAACTATCTATCAATTTACTGTAAACTTATCTGACTTATCTGAATGATTTCATTCCAAAACGCTACATATCTATTATGAAAAAACAATATTTTCTAATGTTTATAGCTCGATATTTCAGTAATTAATCTGGTTACATCTTCAACAAATGTATCTGTTTTGAACATAAACCTCTCAAGATAGCTAGTAAAGCTGCACTACATAATTTTATTATGTAAAAAATACACAGTAGATTCGCCCTATTGGCCCAAATTAAATTCAGGTGTTGGCACAGTCACACTTGAAATCCAGACTGTCTCCTAAAGCAGTGAGCAGCGCTCCGTCCAGAGAAAGCTGGACTCACCAACGTTAGATCTTCTCCTCTCTCGTCTCTTTGGTTTCCTTTGGTATAAAGCATCACAGACCGACTGTGTGCAGTTTACTGACCTCACTGCACAGGATTTCTAGGTATTGAAGTTATAATTTTTTAAACAGTTACCTCTCACTGCCATTTGGAGCCACCTACGTGCGAAGTTGGTAGTGCAGCTTTAACTTCAATAATGTTCAATCGTGTGCTTTACTTTCATGCCAGCAGGCCTTTTGTCAGAGTAGGCATCATTTTCAAATGGCGTTTACCTCTTTATAGAATGAAACTTTTCAAAAGTTGCCTGACAGCTGTGATATGTATTGGCCGTCTGCAGCCCATAGTTTTCCCACACTCTCTCTGCAGACAATGATTGGGATTGTAGATAATCACTGTTGTGGAATGCCATAACAAACAGCAGTGCCACTTAAATGAATGCATGTGTGTGTGTGTGTGTGAGAGAGAGAGAGAGAGAGAGAGAGCGAGAGTGTGTGTGTGTGTGTGTCTGTGAGTCCCCAAATTCACGCGTGTGCTGTGTCTAGGTACGTGTGTTTATCTGTGTGTCAGTGAGTTTGCAAACGTGTCTGACTGTTTGTGTGTGTTTATTTGTGTGTGTGTCTCTGAGACAGAAAGAACGAGTGAGGGAGGAGAGAGAAAGAATCAAAGAGAGAGAGAGAGAGAGAGGTGAACATGTCCAGGCGTCACACTTCTCATCCAGACCATGAGGAGATGAGATTGAGTGTATTTACGTTAACGACCGTAACACCCGTGGATCGGTTCCTACTGACAGCATCCTAAACATTTGATGGGCACAAATTCACACCAATACTGTGTGTTCACAATGCAAATCCACAGAGAACAGAGCTATCAGCTTGACGATATTTACATTTTTAATATGGCTGTCTGTTGGTGTCAACTAGGGTTACACTGATGTATTGGTTTGTCGATTTTGGCCTTTTGTTAAATATCAAATATCGGCCAGTCATGTCGTCCACCTCTGATATGATGGAGGTTCCTCCCTGACTGCAGCTACATGAAAACAGTCTGTAAAAACTGCAATGAATTTGCACATTTTATTTATTCATTTAATTGTTTGATTATGATTATTTGTAAATTAACTATTCATTTAAAGGCCTAATGTATCCCAGAGTTTCCCTACCAATGAATAGGTGTGGTGGGTCACTCTGCCTTAAAGAGCTGCTAACACTAAAGAAATGTCATCAGTCTGGGTTTCAGTGGAGAGTTTTAGTGTCCCATGATGGTCTAAACCTGACAAGAATAAAGATATGGGGGGGAAAGACTAGCTAGTTGTAATTTTTTGGCATGAAAACGGTCAAATTTAATTGAATATCAGCACTAAATATCAGCTATCGGCGACTTCTGCCTAAAAATATCTGTATCTGCCTTCAAAACGCTGAACATTTTGATCAAACCCTTGTGTCAACTCGTTTGTGGAAGGAACTGAAGAAAATGAGGAAGTAGGAGGATGACGAAGGTATTATTTCTGTCACAGTTACGTTAATCATGACAGGATATCAAAAGAAAAAAAACCCTGTTTGTTTTATATCTGTGATGTTAGACGTGCTGCATCAGCTTGAATGGGCAATGCTACTGCAGCCTGTAACACACTGTAAAACTTCGAGTCACAGATTTAATCACTTGAGACTTGACTTGCTGCATGAAGAGAAGACTTGAGACTTGACTTGACTTGGGTTCTGGTGACTTGGGACTTGACTCTGACTTGTACTCTGATGACTTGAAAAGGTTTCTAAAGTCTTGACTTGAGATCTTGTGTTTGTGTAAATGACTCAGATTGAAAGTGATGAGATTTGTTCCAGCAGACGACTGAATTTAAATTCTGTTTTCTGAATTTGTATGGAATGATTGAATTTATAGAAGTTGAAACTGATTATAGAAATCAAACTCATGATGCTCTTACCAAGTTTTTATCCTATTAAAACCATATTGCATTGAATTGCGTTTTCTTTAAGATATTAAATTGATACTGGACTCTTGATTTGTTCTGACTTGACTTGCTGTTCTACATTTAGACTTGGGACTTGACTTGAGACTCGTGCCTCAAGACTTGAGACTGACTTGGGACTGGAGCAAAGCTGACTTGGTCACACCTCTGCTTATCAGTACATTCTAGTAGAACTGTTGTCGCAGCTGTTTTTCCTTCTCAGCCCATTCTTTCAGAAACACTGTATTATAATATTGGTTTGGTGGTGAATGCCGCTGCCTGTGGGATCAGAGTTAAATTACAAAGAATGGGACGGGGGCAGATTGTCTTGACCAGGGGTTTCTATGGGTTGGGATCCCAAAATGTGGTTTCAAACAAGAAACAACATATCTTCCGTTCAGAGATCTTGTAATCTTGCGTAGCTCCTCCCTACCGAGAACAATTCCTTTACCAGAAACTCAACGCCCCCAAACTCACAGGCTTCAAATTATACAAGTAACACAATCGACTCCACAATAACAAACAGCATGTCAAAACAGACATCAGATTCTTCAGAAAATAGCATAAAGGCAGGGAGTAGTCTAAATAACAAACAAAACCACCATGCAACCACATGTAGCTATAGATATATACTGTATATACTGTAAGATGCTCAGGTTTTCAGCTGAACCTGCTTTACCAAACACCAAACATGGAAGTAATGAGTTACAGTTACTCTCAGAGCTGTAATTTAGTAGCTTTACTGTGTACTTGTACTTTGAATATTTGTTGACATCAGTAACTTTTGCTTAAGTATGTTTAAACTGAATTATTTTACTTAGATAAATGTCAAATCACATCCGTCTCCACGAGCAGAAAATGCACGATTGTGTCTAATGAATCGTGTTGATCCATGTTGTTGCTTGTGCACTTTATTTTATTTTTTATTGTTCTTATTAAAATAATGTAGCTCAAACTCTCTGTCCAGTAATTTTACCTCTACTCAGGTAAAACTTAAAACAACAGTACTTCTACTTGAGTAGGATATTTCAATACTCTTTCCACCCCCTGTCCAAAGACACCCGGCCAATTGAAGCTTCTTTTTTCTAGTGGTCTCTAATATAAATACTCTACCTGCTTCCAATCCTGCCCACATTCCTGCCAGTAAGCCATTTACCTGCATGTCCCAGGGCAAAATACTAGGGCAATATAGGGAGGGGGGGTGCTGTCTGTCCCCATCTTCACACACATTCCACACTGCAAGACCACCAATCACATCACACACACACACACACACACACACACACATCAGAGTGGGGTTGGGGGTGGCTGTGCAGATCACCAGAGGAGATACGGCCAGCAGGGGCGTAGCTGGGAGTTATGGGTCCTGTGGGCAGCAGGGGACTCTGCCCCCCCCCCCTCCACTTTCCACCCCATCTATGACAAACATCTTCTGTATGTCCACAACTCTAACACACCTTCATACTATGAACAATATGCACTTTAACTTTGAGGCTGCTTGCATTTCATCATTTTGACCCCAAACACAAAAGCCCTATAACACCAGAGAAAATATGAAAGTTTTTCACATATTTTCTCTCTCTTTGTTTTGACTGATACTGGGGGAACTTTCCCATGCTCTGCCCTTTCAAAAATGTTCCCATGCTTTAGGGCCCATAACATACACACAGCCCTCTGAACCATTTCTCTTTGAGCTTTATCTCGCCTGAAGATTTTCTGCCAATGAGGTTGTGTCACAGCTCTTTGAAAGACTATTTTGGTGACTAATTTACTTTTTATTGGTCTAACTGCTATGTGTTACTTGCTGATGTTCTGAAGTGTAAACTTGGGAAATACTTTTAATTATAATCATTTTTTGTAGATTTGTTAATTTTAACATAATAGGAGTGTACAGGTACTTTTTTAACCCTGATGTTGATGCCAAGTATTTCAGAGTATCCAAGTTTTTGTGCAGAACAATAAACAAACAAACAAACAAACAAACAAACAATAAACTTTAACTTAATTGTCAGATTAGTTTATTATAGGTTTTGTGCAGAGAGAGAAAGAATGGCTATTTGGAAAGGCTGAAGGAAGCTAGATAAGATTAAACTTTAATGATCCTTATGGGGAAATTGGGTCATTGCAGATAATAGAATACAGTAAAGAAAAATATATTAAAAAACAGAAAAATAGAATATAAACAAGAATATAGGAAATGGAGGTTATATAAAAGTACGTAATAGACAATTTGAACAGAGAATATGTTAAGTAGAATGTATGAATAAAAAGTATGGGGATAAGTATGGATTATATCATTATTAGTGTATGAAATATTAAATATATTCAGTATGAAATATGTGGAAACATTATAAAAAATATTAATATATTTGCAATATGTAACACTGCAATAAAGGAAACGGCTGCCACATGACATGCCACTTTTACGCACTTTTACGCACCAATCAGCTGCGCTCTGCGCGCTGCTGCCGGTGGCTTGCGCACATCCAGCGGGTTAATTGGGGTCACCCACAAGTTCAGGAAGTCGACTGTCATGTCAGAAATAGCCGGCGATCAGGTGAGCCTGTAAATCACGCCCTCGGTGCGGAGGATGGTCGCCGACTCTAGCCTCGCCGGTGGAGCTCGCTAGCGCCAGAGGTTTTAACCGCCATGAGGGCCGCCCGCCCCCAGCGCGGCTTACTCCATGTCTGCGTCCTGTCCTGTTTCGTCTTCTTGCTGTGTTGCACCTTCACCGGAGTCGTGGCCAAGCGGAAAATGGCCTCGCTTCACCCCACGTTAAAGCGCAGCCGTCGCAGTCAGAGCCAGCACAACGCGAAGCACAAAGGCGCGCACCACCGGCCGCTGACGGACGAGCAGAAAGCGGACCAGAACCTGCAGTTCATGCTGAGTCTGTACCGGAGCGCAGCCGACCCGGACGGCAGGCCCAAGCAGCACAGGAAGTTCGGCTCCAACACGGTCCGCCTGCAGAGGCCGTCGGCGTCGTCGGTGCATTATCTGTCAGCGTCCCGAGGTGAGATAGAAAGTAAGGGAGGCAAGTCTAACCAAAGATATCTAGCTGACAAAGTACCTGCATCTAATAACTTCCACCCACCTGTAGATTAAATTCGTAGGGACAAAGTGGATCAATGACTTATGATTGACAAATGAATGTGATAAATTGTTTGACATCACCAAACTACCAGCTTAAAAGGAACGTTGGGTCCTGAATGCTCCACTGATGTGATTTTGTTTTTAGACACTGCATCCAAATACATTTCTAGAGACTTGATTTGATTTTGTCCTCTCCATTGTAATGATTAGAAGCTCCAAGATCGAATGTGGACTCACCTAGTCTAAGTTGTCGCCATTCTCTCAATTAAACAGTCTTTGGAGCTCTATTGTTTGTAGCTTTCTGATCACTTGCATGACTGAAGTTCAAGTGTACAGATGTTATTTGCATGATAAATTCCCACTGAGTTGTAGTTGATGCTGTAGACTCCTAACATTTTGAATATTATATTATTAAAAGAAGATAGCAGGATTACTGGCTTCTAATCAATAAATATATAGGCCGCTGAACATGTGCATTTCTTCAGAGATCTTCAGAGTGCAGATTTATCATCAGAGTTTTATTTCACTGTTGATTAGTACAGATCCTGGATTATTTCTGGAAAACGTGATAATAGGAAGCCTTCTTTCAATCCAAATCTTTACTGTGCCATGAGGGAAGTTTGGTTTGCAGGCTGGGTTTAAAAGTTTAATATAAAACACAACAAATCACCCTATCATATACCATACAGACAAACATAAAGAACGTGGCAGCTGATCAGGCCAGAGAGGGAGCCAGTAGGTCGATACAGAGCAAAAATAAAAAGCTCATTGGTGCTCTTTCTCTCTCTCTCTTCTCTCTTCTTCTCTCTCCTTCTCTCTCCCAGATCACCACTACACATTCACAGTACAGTACAACCTTGATACGCTTCTCTTGGACCAACTGGTCAGAGCTTCATTCGTCCACCTCCGCTCCTCTCCCTCCTCCTCGTCTTCCTCCACACCGTCCGGAGCGGCCCGGGCCCTCCAGCCGCCCCATTGCAGGGCTCAAGTCACCTCACTGGGCAAGGAGAGCCGGACGAGCCCCCTGTCCGGGAACCTGGTCACCCTGGAGCCCCATGAGCCGTGGACAGAGACGGACATCACGGCCCACGTCAGCGGACACGTCCTCCAGGGGAAGAACCAGGCCGGGGGGCGGCACCTGACCCTCACGGCCCAGTACTGGTGCACCGAGCCTGGGCACGCCGAGGAGGGTGGCGGGCTCTCCTGGTGGATGCCTTGGGGTCGATCCCAGACTCGCATGAGAGAGGGGAAGAGAAAACGGTGGAGAGGGGAAGCGTCGGAGTATCACCTTGAAGCCCCGTCTCTTCTTCTGTACCTGGACGAGCGGCGGGAAATGAAGGACTGGATGGAGGAATTGCTGGGGGCCGAAGGGGAAAACGACACCGCACGAAAAAGGCACCCCACTGTCCGCCGCCGGCGCTCCAAAGACTCGTCGTCAGCGTCATCAGACCCCAAAGATCCATCTCTGGACGCTCTCAAAGACGCCCCCACCTCCTCCTCCTCTTTCTCCACCTCCTCCTCCACCGCCTCCATCTTCTCCGAAATCCCCAACTACAAGCGCAAAACGAGCGCGCCCAAGAACCGCTGCAAGCTCCACTCCTTCCGCCTCTCCTTCGACGAGCTGGGCTGGGGCCACTACTTCATCGCCCCGCCGGTGTACAACCCCCGCTTCTGCCAGGGCGACTGTCCCAGGGTGCTGCACTACGGCTACCACTCCCCCAACCACGCCATCATCCAGACGGTCATCAACGACATGGAGGTGGGCGACGTGCCCCCTCCGTCCTGCGTGCCGTACAAATACATGCCCATGAGCGTGCTGGTGAAGCACAAGAAGAAGGTGGAGTACAGGGAGCTGGAGGACATGGTGGCCGAGTCGTGTACGTGTCGCTAGAGAGCCGGGGAGGGAGCAGAGAAGCTGGAACTGACAAAAGAAACTAATGGGGGGGGGAGGGCGAAGTAATGGATCAGTTGTTTGATCTGCAGCTCGGAGGCTAGCCATAATAGCTAGAGACTGGAAGGAGGAAGTTGTTGTGGTTTCAGTTCTTCACCATCCCTGTATTAAAGCACTTTAAAAGACAGCTGCTGAATGTAATTGAGGCCTGCTGAGAACTCTGGGTTGTGTAGATGGGAAGATGGGCCCGTTTAATTCCTGAGCGTAGCACTGCAGACTTAACAATGCCGAGAGTTCGGCTCCAGCAGCTAGGAGTAACTGTGCTGTACGGTGCTGATGAGCAAGGCTGTGCTGTTTTGTTCAATTCATAGTTGTAACGCACTTTAATGGAAAACTTCAGAATCTGAGAAAACCTACTGAGATCACTGGGGCTGGTAAATTTTGAGAGTATTTTAAGCCACTTCAGGATAACTTGACTAACTTGCTTTCAGTGGTAATTTAACTAAAGTAAATGAACTTCCAGGGTAACTTAAAACTAACGTAACTTCAGGGGTAACTTAACAAAACGTATATAAATTCTAGGGTAGCTTAATAAAATTAACTGAACATCAGGGAAACCTTAACAAAATGAATGTAATTTCAGTGTTAAATACTATACTGACAGCAGAGGAGTATTAATATTGAGATTGCAACATAATGTGACAATTTGCAATGTAGGAGCTTCACCAGTGTTATTTATTATCTAGCCTTGATTGGCAGAAGTGGTATTCGAGGTGTTCGGACCACTCTCGCTTTAAACTCAGACTTGGCTAAGGATTTATCTAGGACTTTGTGAACTGGCTCATTTGAAGATTATTATTATGTCCATGTAGGAGCCATCTTAAAATTCAACCTCAAACCCACAGCCACATTTTGAGTGTTGTCTCTGTGCGTCTGTCTGTGTTCATTCGTCTTTTTTTTCTGTCTGTTCTGTGTGTTTTTCTGTTCTTTTTTTAAAACCTGGTCTGTGCTTCACATCTGGGCTGCGATTCTGAATGTGGAAACGATAACAAATAACCAGCAACGAAGCCCATATTTGTATATAGAGCAAAATATTTTTTTGGATGTGCACCGATAATGTGTTGGCACCGTATGAGGCTTCCCTCCTCAATACGTGTGGGTCAGTCACCTGCAAAATGAAAAAAATAAATAAAAAAAATAGATGCTTTCAATCTGAACTCGCACAATTTTGTATGTATTTATAATGGGAGGAAGTGCAAGTGCAGCTAGTGGCCTGTCGCAGGGAAAACTGAGTGAAGGAAACAGAGAAAAGTGTGTGTAAAGGAGAGGCTTTTTCCTACAGTCTTGTCTTGAATGTAAGGGGGAAAAAAAGTCTTGATGTGGAAAACAATGTGATTTTTTTATTAGGAATGAAAATGAATAATGAAATAAAATGCATATTTTCTAAAACCTAATTTATTGTACTCTTTTACATGTCATTGCAGTGTCTTTTTGATTTGTTTTCAACCAGAATCACTTCAACTAGAGGAATGTGTCTTGGTCTTGGTCACATATTGGCATCTTACAGTAGTTTCACAATGTAAACATACTGACACAAATGGTATAGGAAAATCAGGACTTTACATACAGAGATGGTGCAGGATTTCCTATTGGCAGTAAATTGCACACATCACTCAACATGTGAAAGGATTCGTGCAAAAATGCTACATAAACCCAGATTTATCTACCTTAAATCTGTCTCCAATTTCAAAAAGATAATTATATCCTGACAAACCGTTTTGAAAGCCACGCTCTTAAAATGACTCATAACTATAATTGTAACAGCGTGCTTTACTTTCATGCAAGGAATCATTCTGTAATGGCACTGTTTTTTATGCTTTGTTTCCTGTTTGTGTGAACTTCCGCAAAGCACAAAATGCACAAATGTGTGTTCAGTGAGGATGTTTCCTTCATATCCTCCTGGAGAGAAAAATAAGTTGTGCTGAATCTGATGCATTAATGGACCTTAACCGACAGATGGCGCTCCTCTCCTAGCTCAAAAACCTTGTGGCTGTCTTTCCTACCACACACAGGCCTTTAACTCAGCAGTTCAACCTGGTTCATTTTCTCACTATCTTATTTCTCTAATGTAGAATTGTTCACAGAAAAGTTAGAGAGTAGGAATACTTTTGGTCAATTGCAATGCCTTGTATAGTTTATTGGCACTAACACTACCAGGGTTATAGTGGTTTGATTCCTGCTAATACTCATGGTACTTTAAGATAAAAGCATCCAACAAATGGTGTATTTCTATTATATATTATGAATGCAGTGTCTCTCCAGTCACTTACTGCATTCAAAGTTTCATAAATCCTTTCCCCCCCCTCTTTTTTCCCTTGACTCTATTATCAAAAGGCTCAGAAGGAGGTCATGGACTATTTACATGAATGAAAAAGCTCACACTGGTCACATAAACAATCAATACATGCCCTTTGCCGTATATAGATTGTTTTTTTTTTTACATTTATTGAACCAGGCAAGTCAATTGAATAAGTTCTTGTTTACAACACCGGCCTTGCATTGACTTCTTGAGCATACAGTATGTATTTGCACAAGGAAATCCCCTCTACTTCTCAACACTTGGGTTTCTTGTTTATTCTCCTCACACTTCTCTCTTGCATGATTATTCAATAGTTGCAGGACTGTTGTCAGGCTGCTGTGGCTCTGACACCATGCTCTCTGGTTGCTTGTGATGTCGGTGATCTAGCAATTGAAGCTTATTGTAGGCTACTGTATGTTGCTCTGGATAAAACATCAGCTTTATGCCTGAAATGTTTATGTAATGTAAAATGTATGACAGCAAAACCCGACAAAAACAAGATGCTTAAATGTAAAAAGTTTCCAAAAGGAATACATTAAATCAATAAACACATCAATCAATAGCGCCACATTTACAACCAAAGCCTCGTTACCTCACCTTTGACCTGAGTCAAATCATATTCACAAATAATTGTTAGTGTTTGTTTTAAAGTGCTTGCAGTATCAGAAGGGTGGGATTTACCACACAGACCAATAAAGGGCTTTCAGGTCATAACACAGCCTCTGTCCTCATTGTGTTTCTGAATGTACGACTTGTCCGTCCCAACAGAACTGAATAGACATGGTTAATTTCTGTGCTGTTTTTGACTGGGAGCTGATCATTTTACCACTGGTACATCCAATCAGTTTTGCGTTTGGATGTACCAGTTAGCTAGCAAACCATAATATCAATTAGCTAACTATCACTGTCCTGTTGTTAACACATCTGATTTGCACACCTGCTAGCATATCTAGTAGAAGCTAGCATTAGCAGTGGCTAGTAGTCGCAGGTTAACATTATCGGTTTCATTGCTAGATTAGCCTGCTGGCTAGTTAGCTAGCTAACAGTTTGTTCAGGTTAACTGAGCTGACTCTTCTCAAGCTACAACTCAGAGTGTTTTGGAGTAGAGAGCTAAAGACAAGACAGTTTACTGTGTCACAGTAATTTGGAAACAAATGTACTATCAAACACTTTTAATTAGTTAATGAATTGACCTACAGCCCCACCACAACAATCTTCAGGTAGCCTATCTCTCTTTTTCTTGCCCAGTTGTTAAATATCTATTTGCACTCGGCTAATTCAGCCAATAGACCTCCATGATGGAGCCAGGCGTGGCTGCTGGGAGATTTGTGAACTGCAAAGCCTCTATTCAGATAGAGTCAGGTTGTCCAGTACAGAAAAGTATACAAAATTGACTTTCAAATACTTTCCTGTGATTGTTACAACTTTCTGGTAGTAATTGTATTGTCCTGTGTGGTAAAGCCCACTCTTCTGGCACTCCAATGATAAAAAATAAAATAGCGAACAAATTATATTATTATTATTTTCAATTACTTTGTGACCCAAGTCTGCTAGACATATAGTGGGCTGTCAGACATGGTATCAAAGCAACACACACACACACCTACACACACACGCACACACACAAATTTAATGAAATGTACTTTGCTCTGTATAGACAGTAAGTGGGTCACGGAGAAGGTTAGCTATTCCTGTTTCACTGTTTACTGATGATCTCATGGACACACCCACCTGAACATGGATATCTATGTGGGTTGATTGTTGTCACGCACACACACACACACACACACAGAAACGCACATAGTCACACAAACAAGCACATAATTAGTGATAAGCCGCGACCTATTTGGCTCTGTGAAACCAAATACAAAAGCAAATTTGGAGGAGTCCGCTGCCCAAAAGTGAGCTAAAGCCTGGCTGAGAAACTTAGGGGTTACCTTTCTACCTTCTTCTACTAGCTGCTGGTCTCAGCTAAAAAATGTTAAATGTGTCATTCTCTGCTGTGTGCCATTTCCCAGCTATGGAGTGAGCTGTGATGTCACTTCCAGGATCAGATTTTTGCAAACAGCCCTTCCACATCACGAACAGCAACCCAATATCATCAAACTAACCTACAGTTAACATGTTTTCCTCTGTGGACGATGAAAGTTAAAGGGGCAATAAGTCAGATTTTTACTGCCCCATAGCACAATATGAATATAATAATATCTGTGTGTGAGGGGCTGATAGGATTGTTGATCAATACCAATGACTGAATGATTACTTTGCGAGATGCTGAGACTTCTGGCTTTCAAAACTAACTTTCTGCTCCGTACTTTATTTTGGAATAAAAACTCCCCAGCCATTTGAATTACAAGACACTCCCAATACTTCCAGAAATAACAAAGCAGTATTATTATTACAGTAATTTGCATGGTGATATATTATCCATTTACTGGATGTTTCGATTGGATCTCTGCTCTAATTAACTAGCTTACTTGTCTCTATTGTGAAAATGTGACTTTTATTGTTTGTGTCAATTACAGGTCACCGTAACTCAGGAGCATTGGAAGGAGGACAAAAGATGTTGCAACCAGTTATAATCCAGCCAATCTTTAGTTTACTTAACTCCCCTTTAAGTGGGAAACAAAAGTCTTATTTTTCTCATAATTTGCACGTACCTACAAATCTTCACGATGGTCGCTCAAACAGGTCAGGAGATATGCTGGTTCGATGTTTTCAGTTAATTCCTGTAGTGCCCCTCTTTGGCCAAATAGTGTAGCTTTATAAATGCTGGACCTCAATGGCAAGAGGCATCAAACACAAAAGTTTCATCAACATCTGGCCAGCAGTTTCTAAGGTTTTGGTGAGATTCCACTCTGCCTCCATTCTGCAGGGCTTACATGAATGTGTCTATTTTTATATAGAATTTCCATTAACTGATGTTAAATTATCCCCATTTCTGCATGACATAATGTTTTCCTATATCATTAATATTACCTAACTTAATTTAAAATTGCAGTTTTCAGAACTGTGTCACAATAAAGTGGCAGCTATGAGTTAAAACAAGGTTACATAAAAATAAAAAACAAGCAAATACAAAAAAAATATGGAAAAAACAAAACAAATTACATCAAATACTTTTTAGTGAAAATGTCTACTAAGAAGAGATTTGTAAAAATGTACTGTATATTTTAGATACTTTACATTAATACATGTACATTGTTCCTACATTGCCCCAGGATGTGCAGTGCTGACCTGTTACCATAATATTTTATTAGTGAGTGACTGGAAGTCCTCGGCTTTACAGGACCCCCTCAAGGATGTGTGTGTGTGTAAGCGTGTGTTTTTGCTCTTCTCATCTTAACCTCCTCTGACAGATGTTGTAAAATTTCCGAGACACACACACACACACATTAGCCAGACATGGGTGTGCAGTCAGTTGGACGCTTGCTCGCTCTCTCTCTCTCTCTCTCTCTCTCTCTCTCTCTCTCTCTCTCTCTCTCTCTCTCTCACATACACATACACACACACACACACACACACACACACACACACACACACATACAGGCATGCATTAGCAAGACTTGTTCCCATAAATGTCATACTGTGTACTGTGAGGTGTCATACAGGGAAGAAGTGACCTGTTACTAGTCTCATGAGAGAGAGAGAGAGAGAGAGAGAGAGAGAGAAAGAGACAGAGAGAGACAGAGAGAGAGAGAGAGAGATGGACAGAGTGATAGAGAATCATAGAGATTGATTAATATGGAGAAAGTTTTGAGTTTTATTACTGGATTTGGTGTCGAGCTAAGAATCAGGAATCTGTGTGTGTGTGTGTGTGAGAGAGAGAGAGGGAGAGAGAGAGAGAGAGAGAGTTTTACTCTCCCATGATGGTCTGCCATTTTCATTGCCATGGTCAAAATTAAAGATATTGAATATTTGCGTATCGGCTATCGGCAGCTTCAATACAAACATATCGGTATCTGTATCAGCCTTCAAAATCCATATTGGTTGAAGACTAAATGTTCTACCAGTTTCCTCACTGGACGATCAATAAGGTTTGTCTTATCTGATTTACTAAATCTGGATGGCCAAAAAAAGGTAAAGCGTTATACATTCACAAGGTCGAATTGCAGACTGTCACATACTGCCTGTGTGTGTGTGTGTGTGTGTGTGTGTGTGTGTGTGTGTGTGTGTGTGTGTGTGTGTGTGTGTGCTCAGACAAGTACGAACCGGCCTCTCCTGTCTGGCCAGCCGGTGAACCTCGCCAGATCACACAAACAAACAGAACAGTCAACAGAGCGAAGCTAACGCACCGCGCTTCTGAGAAACAGGTACACAGCAAATACAGTGCTGTGATATAAAGGTGGGGGGAAAAGAACCGAATGGAAGATAATTTTAGTCATACAAACATTATTCGGAGGCAGAAATAATCTCATTGGTTGACTTAAACCTCAGTGGGCGGAGCCAAAGATCCACCGTTTTTCTGAGCGCAAGTTAGCTAACTGACAAACTGGAATGGCAAATCAGGAACTCTGGCCAAAATGTAAATAAAAAAATATAAATGACAGTGAGTTATTTTTTAATTCATTCATGACCATGGTATTCATGATGTTGGAAGGTCAGCAGCTAGCTAACTAGCTTACCTAGATAGCTATAGGCTAGTATGGCTAGTTTGAACTTGAAGGTCAGCTAGCTAACTAGCTAACCTAGATAGTATGGCTAGATTGCATTTTTTCAGTTTGTAGCGCTAGGCTTCATAATAGTAGCTTCCTCCTCTCTTTCCTCTTCCCTTCTTCACTGGCCTTCAGTCTAGCATTACTTAGCTAGAAAAAATGTCGTTCTTTGGATCCGCCCACTGAGGTTTAACTCAACCAATGAGATTGTCCCGTCTACAGAAGTTCTCTGATGATTCCTCCATTGTCGGCTGCATCACGGAGGACGACGAGGAGGAACACAGAGAGCTGGTGGAGAACTTTGTTGGATGGTGCGACAACAACCACCTCCAGCTCAACACCGGGAAGACCAAGGAGCTAGTGGTGGACTTTCGTAGGAGAAGGCGGCCCCCAAACCCCGTCACCATCCAGGGGGAGGAGGTGGAGATGGTGAACTCCTATCGGTTCCTAGGAGTGCAGCTCAACAACAAACTGGACTGGTCGGACAACACTGAGGCCCTCTACAGGAAAGGACAGAGCAGGTTGTACTTCCTGAGGAGGCTCAGGTCCTTCTGCTGCAGATGTTGCACCAGTCTGTAGCAGCCAGTGCGCTCTTCTCTTCTTTGCTGTGGTGTGCCGGGGAGGCGGCATCAAGGCGGGTGATGCCAACAAACTGAACAAGCTGGTGAGGAAGGCCAGCTCTGTGGTGGGACTCAAACTGGACAGTCTGGAGTTAGTGGCAGAGAGGAGGATGAGGGGAAAGATCAGCGCCATCCTGGAGAACCTCTCACCCTCTCTACGACGAGCTGAGGCTGCCGGACGGAGCGCCTCAGGCGTTCCTTTGTCCCGGCGGTAATGGGACTGTTCAACACCATCGGCGATCCCTGCGCCAGTCAGCTGTGACCATCTCCCATCTGCCCCAGCCACTTTATAACTTTATTTACTAGCAAATGCAGGTTCAAAAACGACTAACCTACTATTCTGACGTTCTGAGGATCGAATTACATTGAATTACTGTCAATTCCAAAATTATAGTTAGGCTGCAGCAAAATGTAATAAAAGTAAAATATGTGGTGCTCTAAAGAAACTACTACGAAAAAATCGAAATCAGTTTGGCGATTGTGACAATATGGATCCCCTTTAACTTAAAATAGTTGTGTAGAGAGACGAGGGAGGCAGACGGTCTGAGATGAACTCTATATCAGATTAACTCTCCCCACATCCTCTATTAGAGAATTATTGACTTGGACTCGAGGCCTGTCCACATTTATAGAGCTTTCTGGGTAACCTGTTTCTGTGAACCACCTCCCATCGCATGCATGAGGATCAAAATGTGGCTCTGGTCAGCTGAGGTCTTCCGTCATCCGTCTGTTTGTCCAGCAAACTGTGCAGCTATTATAACTTCTCCCTCTTACTTACGGTAATCAAAGTTCAAAGTTCGGACGTCACCGTGAGGCCGGACAGGATTTCACTGGCCAGGGGACGGTGGTCTGAGCCTGACATCAGCGCGGTCGGAGAGGAAACTGGTGAGCGATCAGTTTCCACCGTGCTGAAGTTCCCTTTAGCAAGACAGTGAATTCCTCCCAACGCTCGCGGTCCTGCTCTGTGGTCGACTCCCCCAGAGGTTAAAACTCCCTTCAGGACACAGTAAAATATGTAATAAAAACCTCTATTTAAAGAGCACTTATCAGAACGGCGTGTGACAAACTTATCTGCAGGATAAATGAAAATGAAAGCAATAAAAAACAGAAAAGTGAACAGAAACAGGAATAAATTAATAGAGAAAAAAGGATAAAAACAATAATGTGGACATGGTTTAGGAATATGATATACCAATGTACGAACTAAACCCATATACCACCCAAACGCTACTGCAAAATGTGCTAAAAACAAAGGGGTACATGAACAGAATAACTAAAACAACAATACAGCAAATTCAGACCATATTTAAGTAAAAGCAAGCTTTAAAATGCTCCTTTTTAATGGATTTTTTAAATGTGGACACTGATCTAGACAGCAAGTCAAGCAAAGAGAACTAGTTTTGCACTGGTTTTTTTTTTAGACTTTGTTCAAAATATTAGACATGTGAAATTCTGTATGTAAGTAGTAAGCTTTCTTATTTAATTCACTTTCAAACAAACTAAGAAGAGTCAAGAAACAGTCTGTGGCCGAGTTGGAACGCAGACTTCCGTCAGTCCACCGTCATCCGGGCAGCGATTATAATAGAAACCTCGTTCTTCATGGTAATCAAAGCTCAAAGTTCAGATGTCGCTGTGAGGTCAGATGTGATCTGGTCAGAGAGGAGTTTATATCTATATCTATATCAAGTACCATACTGTCTTTCAGATGATGTTCAAACGTCAAAAAATGAGTTGTAGTTTGATTTGAATGCAGATTTAGAGGAGCAGCCATAGTAAAAGTTCACCACCATGCATCTGTCCTGCATCTATCTTCCATTTGCATCGTCTCTGTCATATATTAACAACTAGAAGTAAGTAGACATATTGAGACAAATCTCAATGACCTGGCTGACTGAAAACAGAACAAAACTCTGGATTAGCGTTATTTAATCCAGAGTTTAAAATCAATCATAAAGATTTAAAGACATGAATTTGTTCCAGACTATGAATTTGATTCGGACCACATTGCTGGAAAAAGGCACATAAAGCAATAAAGGTATAGCGTCAATGATAGAAAGTTATATGATAGTATAGTGGACTTCCCAGTTTGATAAGCGTCGTAAAACTTTATGTGCAAACAGTTTTTCCTGTCTCATGGTGCTGCAGCAGAAAGGCTTGCTCAAAATTTGGTCTTGAAAAAAGTGAGAAAAAAAAAGTGATGCTTTGAACCAAGTGCGCAAACTATGAAAACGTCACTTTTTATCGTTGGTGCATTAAGTAAGCACTGAAGGAAGCCTAGTAGACCTTTTCACTTTTCACGCTTAGGACGGTGGATCTTTGTGCTACCATAACACAAAAACTTAAAACTGTCCCTTCAAACATATAAACCGGTAGCCGTTGTAGAAGTCCAACACCTTGCATCTGTTCTGCATTAGCATGAAGAACATTTTTTCATTTTGTTTCTTTACTTTTCTGAAATCTTGCAAAACGTTCTCTTCTTCTGCAGCTGTGCCGCCCGTCGGGCACGTTGTGATGACTCAGACCGAACTCTCGCTGGCTGATAATTTATGATGCAGATGTTCCTGGTTATGTAGCGCAGGGTTCCTGTCAGTCTCCCGCTCCTCCACAGCTAATGAGGACGAGCCACCTTACCGGAATCCAGAGAAGGAATTTTCCATTACATCCGATCCTCCGTCTCTTTCTCTCTTCTTCTCTCTCTCTCTTTTTCAGTGTTATGAAATGTTTTTATCTGCCTCTGTCTTGGCCGGGACTCCCTTTGGAAGAAAGATCCTTGGTCTCTTTCGGAGCTGACCTGATCTGCCCTTACAAAACTAAATGTGATAAGTTTGACTGGCCATGAAAAGTATGGGAACTTCATTACTATGTAGTGTGACATATAGCGTTTGACATTTTCCCTATGGAGTTTTCCCCCATAGAGTTTGACAGAACGTATTGGGAGGGAACAGAGCATTTCAAATCTCTTTTCACTGCTGTTGCAGAAAAGCCTGGTAACTCCAATTGTCATGTTTTTGCTTAAATTGACCGTTTAAGTGATGTATTTTAAGTAGAGCAAATTTCTTGGACCCACAAAAACCCATTCAAACCCCATGATACACTTTCAAAAACCTCATTATTGTCCATTATCCATGAAAATTAGGCTGTTTTTTCTGAATTCCTGCAATGGCAAAACATGTGTTGGGAACTAGGGAATGTAGGAATAACAGTAAAGTGGATATAGGTAATATATCAGATATCTAACCTTCGCCTTACTGACCCAGTTGGTCAGATGCAGCCACGTGCACACAGGCTCACGCTGTTTTAACCCTTTCTCACCCAGTGGATTCACTCAGGCTCCCTGAACACATTAGGCCTGATGGGTGCCGCTCTCTCTTTGTATGGGAGAGAATATCGCATTAAAACTCCTTCCCAATAGAGTTTAATATCGGCAAAATACCTTAAGGTCTTTTCTGAATTGTTAGGTTCCATTGGTAAATTCAGCATATGATCCACCAAGCAGGACTTATTTAATAAAATGTCAACTGTGTATATTTTGGTGGATGATGATTGGAGTAGATTGTTGAATATAAGGCGAAGCAGTTGTATAAGTTGATATTTTGTTGATAGAAGTGCTGCTTGGTGGATCACATGTAAGTGACATTTGATGACATGTTTTCACCACAGAAACGTCACCAAGAGCTAGCAAAAAAATGGCGTAAAACAGCATTCAGTTTAGAAAGAAAAGGTCCGGAGTGCTCGGAAGTTCAAACAGGTGTGATGAAGGTGCTCTTTGGTAGGGAACACAAAAGTTCAAAGAAGAAGAAAGGTCCAAGGCACTCTTCTGGCAAAAAGTTGAAAAGCCTTTATTCAGATGGCTATTTCATGGTGAAATTCTTAAAAACACAGGGCAGCGTAGCGGCATAAACCCAGTTACCCAGTTCTATTTTAACATGCACAAGCTTTGTCTGTGTTTTTAAGAATTTCACAATGAAATAGAGGTATCGTGAGGTATGCTGCCCTGTCATGTTGCCCAAAGTTTTGACTGCTGAGTCAGAGCTGCAGCACACAGACTGTAGAGAGCAGCAGAGGGGATTAAAGTGCCTTGCTCAACGGCACACCAGAGACTGAGGAAGCTGAGGACAAAGCTGTAGATTTGCCAAGAACATTTCACCAAAATCAACTGGTGGAGGATGAGTCATCTTTATAGTCTGTGGATAATGAACACAGGAGAACTTGGTTTACAGTGTGTGTGTGTGTGTGTGTGTGTGTGTGTGCATAGTAGATGAAGCTTTAATGATCCCTTTGGGGGAAATTGGGTTGTTGTAGCAGCAAAGAACAGGATAAAGCTCAGAATGAGAAAAGTAGCAAATACTGAAGATAATACAAGAACAAGAAATTAAAACAATCAAACATTCTGAAAGTGATACAGCAAATAAAATAAAAGGCGCTATGTGTAACATTTTTAAACACCAATATATCACAGTCAACTTAATTGTGATACATTGGTATAATTACCCTAAAACAAATGAGACCGTGGAGGAGACGATGGTATTCAAACCATATTTCCCATAAACCCCGTTGCTTCATGTCACAAAGAGGATTCTTCGGGCAAATGTTTTTCTCTTTCACTTTTGGAATAGAGGGTAGAAGAAATGATTTTTCTAACGACCTTCCATCGTCTTTCGTTGCCAGAAACTCTTTCAGCTTCAGCTCCGTTTGCTCTGGAAGAACAGAACCTCTTCCTGTTTTGTGCCGTAAAGCGATCCAGCAGATTTCCCTCCAGATCCACCAGGAGGAGAAACAATGGAGGATGCAGAGTAGAGGCTGATAGAGGCTGACAGAGAGTTTGAAGTGGATGTTATTCCCATTGTGAAAGAAGAAATATACAGCGATGTGCCCAGACAGGCATTGTAACTATTCACATTACCAGTTTTTTGAGATGGAGGTAACAAATGTACAGAAATATGTGCAGAGCCTGCAAATGTGCATTATTAGCTGTCTACTTTACAGATGGAGGCATCATATTGGCTTACGGAAATGAGTTGAAGGTGCATTGCTGGCATTTATCATATGGAAAGATGTACAAAAATATGTGCAATCAGGGAAGATAGACTAGCATATGTACAGAAATATAGTAATGCATGTACAGAAATACGTCCAGAGAGTGTAGATGTGCATAGGTAGCTATCAAATTATTAAATATACAGATGTAGGTAACATGTACTGCAGGAGTCCAGACATGCAAATGAGCATTTTGAGATGTGTCCAGGAATATGTAATGTCTGGTACTCAAAAATATGGAAAATGTACAGGTCATGTGCATGGACCATGTGCACAGTGTCCCTGCTTATGTAAAGTATATTGATCCTGCATATGCATACTGTATAATGTTGTATAAGTGGGACTGTAGGGTTGCATCAGATCAGGGGCACTGGGAGTCAAAGATATGGCACACCGACACTTAAACTTAACCCTAATGAGTAATAAAGCCTTATCTTCTGGCAAGGGCGTTCAAACATACACACGCACACACACACACACACACACACACACACACACACATACTTTCCATGACCTCTTTGCCTTTTTGAACCCTCTTCACCTAGCTTTCTTCATCTGTTGGCATTCCTTTAGGTTACAGTCACGTGTGCGGCTTCTGCTCTACCTTTGCTCATGCTATGTGTGTGTGTGTGTGTGTGTGTGTGTGTGAACGAATGAGACGGAGAAAGAGAGAGTGTGTGTGAGACAGAGAGAAAGCAAAAAAGAGACAAGAGAGACAGTGTGTCTGTCGGATGGCCTCATTCAGGGAAATGATAGAAAGAGAGAGAGAGAGAGAGAGAGAAAAAGAGAAAGAGAGAGACGGGGGGACGACACAGCATGGACTATGACACACTCTCTCTCTCTCTCTCTCTCCCTCTCTCTCTCTCTCTCTCCTGGGACCAGGACCTGACTATAAAAAGGAGGGCCCAGCCTTCCTCCCGGTGCTGAGTCAGGCTGACTGAAGAGGCATCCAGAGACCTGAAACTAGTAAATCTGACCGACTGACTCACCGACTGCAGACGGAGACCTACAGAGTCACCGTTTAGACTGAAGACTGTCCAGAAAAGTTGATAAAGTCGAGTCGGCCGAGTTCTGCAGAGAAACCTCGAGGTTCAGAGGAGGCAGGGATATTGATCGACGTATGAACTGTGCATACTCGGTGGCTGACTGACTGACACACTCATTTTCAGCAGTTATTGCTCCTTGTATACTTTGTCGAGGAAAGTTCTTCTGAAGACTGGGAGCAATTGGAAGAAGAACTAGACTCCTTGCTCACCTGTTCAGCACCTGAGTGAGTTTACCTCTTGTTGGATCAATCAGCTCGATCGAGTGTAAAGATGCAGGAGAAAGGCTTCTTCACCCAAAGGAAGGCAGCAGTGGCGCTGTGCCTCCTGCTGCTCATGCTGGCTCAACAGGTGAGTCCACGCTGTTTTCACTAACTTCCAATTGTCTTTCTTTTTCTAGTTATAAAAAAGTTAAAAAATTGACTTGAATAAACAATCATGGTTCTGAAGTACTGATAAATATCTCAAGACTGCATGACGGATGGATTTATGGTGAAGGGGCATGTCATCTTTATTGCAGGCACAAATTGTAAAATGCATAATTTCTCTGTTTTGAGTGCACAAAATATTAAAAACACCCGCTTTTCCCATGGCAAATACTGACTACAAGAATCCAGGTGAAAGCTACAGACCCTTATTGAATTCTTATTGAATCCCTTTTAAATCCACATCAGTCCTGAAGGGGAGATGTAGATGAAGGAGAGGAGATCAAGTTTAAGAAAGATTTTTAAGCCTTGACAAATTCAGATATGGACTGTGCAAAAGGGGGACGCAACTCAACAGTAGGAGGATGTTCATAATGCTTTGGACATTCAGTATATACAATAAAAGTAGGGAAAGTATGAAAGAAAACTATTATTTACATTCCACCATCCCTCTTGTTAAATTTGCACTTCGCTTACAAAGGAGAATAGTGCTAATCAAACTGTGTTTTACTGTGATGTGAGATGGTTGACTTACATTATGTGTCTAAATCTAACCTATATACTACTATTATAATGTCTAAATGTAATCAATATATTATAACACAATAACTTGCAAATGTATGCCTCATGTGCCTGCAAATCAGCCTTTTCTGAAATATTGTGCCGTATTTTCTCACTGATTTTACACAATATACTTTCATTTGTCCCAGAGGAATATACAGTTTACTTACAATTGCTCTTTTGAATGTATTGCACTCTAGAGAAAAATTATGATGCATCAATGCTGATTACATTTGTGTGCTAGGTATTTCCTGTTTGCCTCTCCGCCTGTATTCGTGCCTCTCTGTTATCTTTTTTACATACTTTAATGTGCGTTTCTGTGTCTATGTGTGCGTGTAGCAGGCGTGTGCAGGTCCAGTACCCTCTCAGGACCGGGTCCAGTCCAGTTCGGACCACAGCGGTCAGACTCTGAGGAGGACGGCTCGGATGACCCCTCTCTGGAGGATCATGAACAGCAAGCCGTACGGAGCGTACTGCCAGAACAACTACGAGTGCTCCACCGGACTCTGCAGGTAACTTCACTTCACCGGGAGGGAGGAGCGCCGACATCTCTGCTGAGGTGGACACTACTGCTGAAGGGTTAGGCTACTTAAGCAAAGTAAAACTACTGGTGTAAAAATCAACTCAAGTAAAAGTAAAAAGTAGCTCGCTTAAAATGTAGTCAGAGTAAAGTGAGAGTTTAAACTATTTCTAATCAAATTAATTAGCGACACCAAAAAGTCGTTACTCCTTGGTTACTGCAGACGGTTTCCTGCTGGACTAGTTTTTTGGCTTGTAGCTACATTACCTTAGCTTGCAATAAAATGATTTTAAATCAATACTTTGTGTCAAATGATACATGTCTGGTACATAGCCATGTAATAAGTAAGATAATCTAGCTACAGGGAGTTGGTCAATACTGAAAAAAAAAGCCCCTTCATGGTAGCTACCCAACTAGCTAGCGAGCTAGCTAGACAACAACCAGGCTAACGCTTACCAATAATACTGAAGCTGGAGGGAGCCATTTAAAATTCCAAAAAGACATCTAAAATTTATAAATTTTAGTATTTAACGTACAGTTAGTTAACGTCCTTCAAAACATGGAGATCCTACAAAATTTGTACTCTGTAATGGATGCAATTTCAAAGTAATATACGTAAAGAGTAACTAAACCCTAAACCCAACTCTGTGTAAAGCCTGACATCTGAAGGTAAAATGCATGCTACTGAAATGGCCATCTGCTATTGGCTGATCTTTGGTCCCAGGTGATGTCACCTTCTATAGAGTACAACAGGTGGTGTCAGGCTTTACACAGATTTGGGAAAAATCTGACTTCAAAAAATACTCAAGTACACAAAAAGCTGCAGTAAGTGTAATCTGTTACACTTACTGTTTGTTGCACTTACAATACCAAGATACAATCCAATGAATTTCACACAGGCTATGCAGTTTGCTTCCCACTGGGTGGGACCTCCCATGTTAAAAATGTGTGTACTTACGTTACGCACTTTGGGTAATCATGTAATTTGCCATATGTTATGTTATGTTATGTTATGTTATGTTATGCTCTGTATATTTTTGCCTATTATGATCCAGTGTTCAGTACTGTTCAGAATTCAGCAAGAATTCCCTCTCACACGTTTCTTCTTCTTCTTCCCCTCCTGCTCGTCTCCTCAGGGGCGGACACTGCTCCATCAGCCCCCGCTCCTCCTCAGAGCCGGTCAAGTACTAGACCCGGACGTCCCGGCTGCAGCCAGCGTGTTTACATCATCATACAGGCACAATCCATATGCTAATGAAGGCATATTCGGGTTTCAGATAACTATCATATGTGTCGATTCTTAGATGGAATACTTGAGCATTGCTACTTAATATCTGAATATTAATATCAATCCACACAGCAGGTAGTTTCGTCTGATTGGTCAGACACTTGCAATTAATTTCCCATCATGAGGGGCAGGTTGACCGCTCCTGATACGTTTTAAAAGGTAAAAATGTTTCACCAAAGAGAAATATCACTGTAAGTAAGATAAGAGGAAGTAGGGTAAAGTAATGGGTGAAGTGAAAAAAACGACAACAGGGAGACATTATCCTCTCGTACTTGATATTTTTTTACCAGGATATGATGCGATCAGTGGGAAAATGATTAAGAATTGCTGACCAAGTTCTTACCAGAATCTAAACTAAGAGTGCAAACGACTGACAAAATGTGCCTAAACACCAAAGTTTCCTAAAGCTTTCAACCCAAAACTGAAGGTTCTCATTCAAATGCAGCATATATATATATATATATACACACATAAACATCATTTTGAATTATGAAAAACCAGAAGCTCTTTAACTCTCAACCAAGAGCTGGAAGCGCCGAACTGCTAGTTCTCGCGGCCTTGAACTTTATTCCACATAAGATACGATGAAGTCTGATGTCTGCGCTGTTTTGATAAAGAGGTTTTATCTGGGATTTTCCACTGCAGATCACATGACATCTTAGATTAGATATACACTCATTTATAAAGATATTAGTAACAGCTTCCTAATATTTAGCTGCACATCCTTTTACACAACCCATCTCTCAATTGTCTCCAGGCAGAAAAATCAGATTCACCTGGTTATTTCATAAAGGTGCTCCAAACATTTTTTTTTTTTTTTTTAGCATATTAAGACTTTTCACCTGTTGTATTATTTTTGTAACAGATGATGATGATGGAAGGAATAGGGAGCAGTGCAATGTACAGAGAAGATAGCCTGCCTTCTAATAGCTTTAAATTCCCAGATTTCGTCATCACCGTCACGTGTGGCTCTTGATATGTTATCAGCGGACCATGTGCCGGGACAGACGGGCCAATCGTCCCGCTTCTCTGTGCTGCATAGAAGCACATATACTGGGAAAATGTTGCTGCACTAATGTAGGATAGATGCAGTAATGGCTTGACTTCTTCCTGATTCGGTATCGTTTCTCTTTTTCACATTTTTGTCAGGTGTTGTCGCCCAAATGTTGCCTACATTTGTAAATTGGCACACCAAGCGCTTGAATTTCTCACACTAAAGTGCTAAATCAAGCAGATTTGTTATCTTAAGCCATGATACTGAATCCTCAGATTTGAACAAGACATATTTAAAGGTGCATGAAGTAATTCTAGGACTGTCAATATCTATTGGTGAAAGTCACACTTTCACATTAAAGACGAGTAAGCTAGCTAATTAGAGCAGGGATCCAACAGAAGCTGGTGATATATCATGATGCAAAATACTGGAATAATCAATAGTCAGTTGTTTTTGTGGCTTGAGAACGAGGCTTTTTAGCCTTTGTAGCTGAAAAGTCCACCAATGTCTTCCAGTGTGTGGGGAGTTTTTGTTCCAAAACAGAGAACGGGCCGGAAAGTGAGTTTTGAAAGTCGGAAATTTCAGTAATCGTTGAGTCGAGTTGGTATCGATCAACAATCCTTTCAGATATCATTATGGTCATTTTGTGCCATGGGACAGTAAAAATCGGACTTATTGCCCCTTTAAGAGCGAATCCAAACACAATTCAGACTGGAAAATCAGAGATCTGACGCTGCTTCTCTGCTCGATGGTCGGGGAAAAAGCAGAGAGGACAAAGTGTCCAGGGGTAAAAAAAAAAAAAAAAAAAAAGGTAGATAAACCAGAGCAGGAAAAAGGGCAGAAAAAGGAAGATAAACCAATAATGAAAAAAAAAAAGAAGGGAGAAGGGCCAGTCGGGTGTTGAACTGGAGATAGAGATGGAGAGAGAGAGAGAGCACAGAAATGGAGCAGAGGTTACAAAATATTGATGCAATGCTCGGACACCCTCAACACTTTCACACATTCATGCATTTGATACCTTTTTTTTATATATATATATATATATCTATTTAAAGTGGGCCGAGCTTTGTATCAAAATGTCCAAAGTTGGTGAAAGCACAAATTCCTCCTGAGCTAAAACCACATAATTTAGATTTAGATAGAATATACATTAGACATTATTCCCACTATCTATAATGCATGCATATTAATTTTAAGTAAGTTTCATCATGCAGTGATTCTTGGATATTTTATTTATTGTATACTTTGTTTAAATGCCAAAAAATGTACCCGTTTTGCTTTATTTCATTTAGTTCATCTAGGTTTTTTTTTATATATATCTGTCTTTCATATTGTAATGAAGGTTTACGTTTTAAAAACTGACCAAGCGCCCTGACTGACTGGATTTTCTCAACTTTTCCAGCCAAGCAACAGATTTCTACTGCTCAGACAATCTCAAATCTTTCATAACCAAACTGTGTAACAACTAGACGCGCGCTGAGTCGACTTTTTTTTTTGCACAATCTCTGTTTTCTCAAGTCTTAAAAAATCCCTCTTAACGGCTGAAATCGATGAGGGAAGCTTTCAATTTTGACTCCTGAGATTTTTGTACGCTCAGCGGCGTGTTCCTGAAATGTTTGAGTAGGATTGCACTTTTAAACCACAAATTATCTTTGTACTGTGTCCTATCTATGTACTGTGTTACTCACATGCAGAGGGGCTGGAGGAGAAGCTGAATAAAAGCATGGGGAAAGAGACAGAAGTCATGGATCTGTGTGACTGATTTATTGGGTGTTGAAAGCACATAAATGACTGGTTTTAATGAGGTTTTAATGAGGTTTTAATGATTATATATTACTGAAAAATAAGGTATAGTCTAGTCTAGTTTATTTATATCGCCCTTTATCACAGTCAAGTCTCAAAGGGCTTTACATACCATCATATACATGTCATATACCATACTACTTCATACACATACATCTATACACTACCAGTCAAAAGTCTGGACACACCACATTTTTCTTTATTTTTACTCTTTTCCACATTTTAGAATAACAGTAAAGACATCAAAACTATGAAATAACACAAATGGAATTATGCAGCGACCAAAAAAAGTGTTAAACAAATCAAAACTATCTTATATTTTAGATTCTTTAAAGCAGCCGCCCTTTGCCTTGATGGAAAGGCAAAAGGCTTTGGAAAGAAATTCATACATAGGATCAACTTCACTGTTTATATTTGTCTAAGAAACACATTTCAAGCATTTAAGCAGAAACCTTTAGATCAAAATGGCTTTTAAGAGAATGAAAAACACAGAACATTCAATCAGGTGGGTCCAGACTTTTGACTGGTAGTGTAGATATTACATATGCATTGTTTACTACATCAGTGGTTGCACAAGTCTCACATTTTACTGCATACTTGCTACATGAAAGTTACTTCACACCTGAGAGAAATAGTTTGCAAAGTAAAACGTTTCGTCCTTTTTCAATGAACACTCCCCTCATTCAACAGCTGCCCTTGATTAACAGTAGAAGACTGGTTATACTGGGCGGTTTCCCAGAGTGAAAGTGTCTAACTGTATGAATCATATGAGTGAGAAACAGGCCATTGCTGGAATAAACAGAGCATGCACGCTCAGCAAAACTTCCACCGATAAACAAAGGTGAACAAATCATGTGACAGGAATCCATTTTGTGCAATAACTGTCGCGGTGTGAAAACTTCGTAACTCCAGTTTTGGTGATTTTCATGTTTTAACTTGCAGGATTACATGGTTCCTCTGTGGGTCGAGAAAATCTACAAACTTTGGGGGTTTTGAAAACGTTTCAAAACACACTGAATAAACTGAAAAATGCATGTTGTTCATCTAAAATGGTTTTTTTTCTTAGTTTCTGAAAAGTTTGTTTTGTGACCAAATTCTTTATTATTTTCTATTTCTTACATCATATGAATAATGAACATTATCTTCCCCGTCCCTCACCCTGCGACCATAGAAGTCCCTTACATGCATTCGTGTTTCGAAGCCGAACATCATATATAAAATCATAAGTGAATAAATCAATCAATAAATAAACCGTATGACCAAGATTTACCAACCATGTCAGCTTGGTCTGTACTGTAAAAAAAAATACACACAATGTCAAAATATACATACATATATTACGTACATACATATTGAATTTAACATAAATATGTAGAAGAGGAAAGGAAAAATGATTATAAAACAAAGACATTATTACTTGATCATATAAAAACAAAGAGGCTGACTTTCTTTGGTTGCCTGAAATGCTTAAGTTGATGAAAAGTTGACATTTTGGAGATTCGAGGTTTTCAGTGTAACACTTTAACAAAATATAGAAACAAACTAGCTGGGACTTTTCCCACAAAACCTGCATGGAAACAAGATATGTGTGTGTGTGTGTGTGTGTGTGCTCAGCGGTTTGCAGCAGATGCCTCCTGGATGTTTTGCAAATGACGTATTGATCCGTGAACTGACTCTCCTGTGACTCATTCACCCCGTCTGCAGCAGGACGGGATATTTACCCAACACTTTCCCTGCAGAACGCCTTGCAGGACACTCTCAGTCTGAATCACGCACTTTGACTCATCCGCTATTTCCAGGTTGAAGTTTACGCATTTTTTTGAATCTTGAATCTGCTGTCACCGTTCATGACACAGCAGCTCAAAGTCAAACAGCTGTTGGCTTTGGGCGCTCGGGTCTTTCACAATGACGGAGGAGAAGCCAAGTGTGTGAGCGGGACCGACTGAGACAGAAACCCACAAATCATCCTCATCATTAGATGTGAGACAAATGAGAAGTAGAGAAGGAGGTGAGGACAGAGAAGAAGACAAAAACAAGACAAGACGAGAGGAGACAAAAGTCAAAAGCGCATTATTCCCTAAAACAGACACGAGAGGAAAGGTTGTGCTGACTCTGGATCAGCCTGCTGAATCCCTATGCAAATCTGAACCATTAATGAGGGAAATTGCTAAACTGACTCCAGAACAGCGACCAGGGTGTTTTAACTTTACACCAACTGCCTGTCTGTCTGTCTCTCTGCTGCCGTCTGCCCACTGACATCCACTCAGAAAGTATCAAGTGGGCATTAGACAACACACACACACACACACACACACACACACACACACACACACACACACACACACACAGCCAGTTCTGGAGAGCAACAAGCTGGCAAGTACATCTTGTATAGAGAACAGTGTGTGCAACAGAAGTCAAGAGTGCAAGACGGCTCCAGCCAAGACAGTATTTGATGGATGTGAGGCGACAAGTTAAACGTTAATGAGCTCAACATTTACACAACGCTGTATATAAGCTGCATGTGCAACGGTATACTCAGGTGTGTGTGTGTGTGTGACAATAAAGTGCATCTTACATTTTACCTTGTTTTCTTAACATGACAGTGTGGCACAGTAATAAAAAAAAAAAGGTTATGTTAAAACTCAACTTTCATCTCAACTTTCTCTTTGGCGATATATTTAAACAGGTTTTAAACAGGTTTCATTATCTCGATATATATGATATTATATTGTTAATTATTAATAAGATGAAAACCTTAAAAACAGTACTGTAATATGCTTCACTTAGTTAAAAACTAATTCATCATATCAATCATATCAAAAGACATTTCTCTTTTTTTTTTAAAACATGTTTCAATGTAAGACTAGATATTTACAGTATCAGAGGTGGGGACTCCAGTCACATGACTTGGACTCCAGTCAATTTTAACTGCTTGAGACTTGACTTGATGCATGAAGAGAAGACTTGAGACTTGACTTGACTTGGGTTCTGGTGACTTGGGACTCGACTCTGACTTGTACTCTGATGACTTGAAAAGGTTTCTAAAGTCTTGACTTGAGATCTTGTGTTTGTGTAAATGACTCAGATTGAAAGTGATGAGATTTGTTCCAGCGGACGACTGAATTTAAATTCTGTTTTCTGAATTTGTATGGAATGATTGAATTTATTGAAGTTGAAACTGATTATAGAAATCAAACTCATGATGCTCTTACCAAGTTTTTATCCTATTAAAACCATATTGCATTGAAAAGTCCTAGATATTTAGTTTTCTTTAAGATATTAAATTGATACTGGACTCTTGATTTGTTCTGACTTGACTTGCTGTTCTACATTTAGACTTGAGACTTGACATTAATGACATGAACTTGACTTGGACTTGACTTGGTAATCTACATTTAGACTTGGGACTGGACTTGAGACTTGTGCTTCAAGACTTGAGACTGACTTGGGACTCGAGCAAAGCTGACTTGGTCACACCTCTGATATTTATGTAAAAATATTGTAGATATAATAGACTTTTTTCATAAAAAACAAAATGATATGCTGGTTCGGCTTATAAAAAAAGCAAGGATAGTTTAAAGATAAAACATAAAAATCCAAATAACAGCATCTAATTTAATATAAATGAAGTCAAGTCAAATGAGTCTCAAAAAAGTTACAAAAAGCTGCCGGCCTGCATCCACACAGCATAAGAAGTGTCCGGTTACCACGGTAATAAAGATTAGGGGTGGTGTCATAACTGTTGTTTTTTTACTGCGATATACAGCATCACCGGTTATTGTCTGTCATATCTCTCTATTCAGTGTCTCAGGTTTCTGGGTTTCACACAGGTGGTTCTAGTCGGTTCGCTGCTTCATGGGACACGGAGCCAACGCTCCGCTGGTCACTGCCTTCCCTCTGCAGCTGTAACCTCTTACTGTATGTCAGGCTGTTCAAACACACAGCCAGACGGTGCGGACCGCATGTATGTAGAGTGGTGTGTGATATGTGATAGTGAGAAGTCTGCTGTCTGTCCTGCGTCCCGCACGTTCCCCCTCCCCTCCAACATGTGTCAGGATGGACTGTGAAACTCTGTAAGCTGTCAGTGTGTCTCTGCACCACTTAGATAAATTCATATACTGCACATTTATTGTTGTGGGAAAACCAAGTGATTCTCATTCTGGTTTCAAGTCACAAGGAAGCAGCATTTCCATGGCGTCTTGATTCCATAATTTGACGTATTTCCTTTAGAAACAGGATGTTGGGGTGGGACATAACACAAGGAGTAACTGTTCAAAAGTTCAGAAATGCTTTGCGCACGTAATCTTGAGCTGTCACAAATTTCAGATTCTTCAAAATGAATAAATTCCAGGCATCGGGACGCAGCCACGGTGTTTTAGGAAAAGGAAACTTTTCCTAAAACACCCCCGAAAAAGGTTTTTTCGGGGGTGAACACACAAAAAGGGGCCGCAGTACCATGTTGCCACTTTGCATCACTTTGAAGGTGAAGTTGCAGGTTTTATATGATGGGAGGAGCAGAGGGGGAGATTGTTAAAAAAAAAATCAGTGTTGGTGTTACTGGTTGGGATGTTTATGTTCGCCTACTGGTACCCCATGAAGTAACAACTATTTGTTTTCCAGGAAGTAAAAGTAATGGGATATTGATATAAAAACGCAAGAAACATTAATATTTTGTCATTTTTTTGGCATATTCTTTAATAGGTATATGTTATGATATGGAAACATAATTAATTTCATTCATTCAAAAAATCATTTCTTTGTGACTTTAAAACTGCACTAGGCAAGATTTTTTTAATGTAAAAATACACCGGTTTTATCAGCATTAATCACAAAGTGGGGTTGCAACAGAGAAGAGCGTCCCATCCCAGCTGTAGATTGAGGATAATGATGATGATGATGATAGGTTTGTGTGTGTGTGTGTGTGTGTGCACGAGTGTCCCGAGTCAATATTATCAGGTCTGTGTCTGTCTGCCCCCTGGGTCTGTTTGCTTGTTACAGATCTATAGAACCCGGGTCGTGTATTTTGGTCTGCTTAACATTACTAAACTTTGTTTTTTCAAGTTGAAACACATAATCTGTGCTGCTGTCTGAACACATGGAGGAACTGACATGGTGGTACATGTCCGGGCCGTCTGCTTTCTGCCTCCTGACCCCCAAAAACTAAGACATACCCACTCGTGAACGTCTGCTGCAAGGAGGAACAAGCAGAACGGTGAACTTTAACACAAAATGGGGATTCTTTTATTTTCTGTTTTACTCGACTGATTACTGGAGTAAAGCTAGATGCTGCGAATATTCATCATTTCACAAGGAAAAGGCATGTTAAACATTATTAAAACATGCTCATACATTTGTAAATTTAGAGGTACGCCGCCCGTCAAAAGTTAGGGGACACCTAGCTTCTGAAAATGTTTAATAAATAAGCGTGTTTTCTTTGTCGGTGTGCAATAACTGAACCCCATTAATGACGAACTAGGTTTAGTTGGGGTTAGGGTTCTCATACATGCAGATATTTGTGACGATAACACTAAAACGACTAAACTATACGTTCATCAAAACAACTGCCAACAGTCAGAGACGCTCTGCCATGAAAAACCTTCTCTTCACACCGAAGAGACACTTTGAGGAAATGAAGCTGAGTGTTGAAGAAATATATCCAAAGTTTTAGGAAATAGATATTTTATGTTAGCAAAAGCATTGCAGGTATTTTTTTTCCTTACCAAAATCAAATAGCACTTTGAAAATTTAGAAAAGGTAAGGTGTCCCCAAACGTTTGACGGGCAGTGTATATATTTTTTTTCACATTCCACGAATCATCGTTTTTGTCTTCCACAAAATCATCTCCTGACCCCCTGGGGGGTCGCGAGCCCCAGGTTGAAAACCAGTAGGATGGACTGTGCCGTAACCAGGAAAGGTCAAAGGTGACTTTGACCTTTTGAGCAAAACACTGAAGCCCTACCTGCTGCTCCTGACCTTTGACCCCTCTGCTGAGATGAACACATGTAAGTGTGTATCAGAGAAGTAACTAAATCACAAATTCCTAATTACACACTGTGTGTAATATGGCAACTGAACAGCTCTAAAAATATAAATAAATATTAAACATAAAAGTGGAATTATTCCCTGGATTCCTCTCCTCAACTCGTCCAATTTAATAAACACATGCAACAAAACATGAAGCCTTGACTTAAATTACAGAAAAATCTATGATTTTATATATTCATACACACTGAATTTGAAATATTGTTTAACAAACGTATTAGAAAATCTGCAGAAGTTTCAGTGTTTGAGGTATTTGGGTTCATGCACACAAATAACATTCCTCTTCGATGCTGAACTTTGGTTTTGAAATTCAAGTTGAGAAGGAAACATATTCAGGGCCAAGCTTTGCTTAATATGACAGTTTCCTCCAGATAATAAAGTGATACAGAAGGAGGTGAGAAAACAACACAAGTGTCAGCCGCAGACGGCCCGGTCCGAGACGCTGCGTCACTCCAAAACACCGACAGCTGCCAGCTCGTCCTCATGCTGGGACGCACATGAGCCGACCGCTAGTTTCAGTCTCATAGTTTAACATTTTATCTGCTTTTCACCCGTTTAAAACAAAGTGACCACAGTCCATTTCAAGGATGTGATGCAGGAAACACTCATATTCTGTCATGTGTCTGGGATGCTTTTCTAAATGCAAAATATCTTGGTACAAATACTCTTCCTCTCTTTCCCAACAAACATTTTTGAAATTGAATCATGTTGATACGACGGCCTGCACCAACTGTGAAAATCCAAGTAAATATATCGCCAAAATTAAACGCCTGTAGTCGTCCCTCGCTGTGAAATCGTGACCTAAATATCTTTCTCACATCAAAACATATTCCCAAACTGCAACATACAGCAAATAGAATAAATATAACATATTTCAGATAACAGATTTATAATAGATAAAACAATGTATTTTAGATTTACAGCACAGTTTAGCAAAAAGTGTCTATTTGTTTATGTGAATTTGTCCTTTCAAAACCTTTAAACAATGACAATAGATGTTATGAGGGAAATAGTGAATACGGTATATTATTTGGGATGTGTGGGATATTCTCCTCCATCAACAGCACCAGGTAGTCAGATGAATACAAGAGAATAGAATACAATAAAGTGCAGCTCTCGCCATAAAACAATGAATATATATGCAACTAAAGCTGTTTAAATGTCACTAGAATCTCAACCTTTATCAAATTGTTGTAAAAACTCTTTCTCCCTGCAGAAGATGAAAAGGTAGAAAATTGTGAGAATATTGTAGATGGCACCAGTTTGGCCCCATGTTGCTTTACAGTATCTTGATCCTGGACTTAATCTGTGAGCATGTAGCGCCACCTACTGGACTTTATGTCTTATTGGGAGAAAAAAGGTTTAATTTGTTAATCTTAACCCTCTGCTTTGTTTGGATAGTGACACTGAAGATACATTTTGTACTCTGAAATCTGCCCGCTTTACCCATACCTTTTTATACTGACAGAATAGTATGTTTTATGCGTGTTAAAAGGCTCTACATCTGTATTTTGAGTCACGATGGGTTAATAAAGTTTCAAAGGACAAGTGAAACACAAGGACAAGAAAGAATATAGTCAAAAATTAGATGGATGAATAAGTTGGTGACTGTGTCAAGCTTATAATAAGATTTCCAGCTTATTTTGAAGAAAAATAAAATCCAGCTGATAGTGTAAACTAGGGATGCACCGATACCGATACTGGTATCGGTATCGGTGCCGATACCAGGCTAAAATGGAATATCGGTATCGGAGATTTTACCCAAGACTAAAATCTGATACCGAAAGCCATGAGTAACATGTAAGAAATAAAAGCAAACTCTCTTGATTTTATGCATTTGTGGCACATAGAAGCCTGTATTTCTCAAACAGAGGGAAAAACAAGGATTTTATCTCAATAATTTTGTCCATTGACCCCAAACTAAGGAAGTAAGCCTGCACTGTTCAGTAAAAGTAATGGATCGGATCGGTACTCGGTATCGGCCGATACTTAAACTTTCATACTCGTAATCGGCATCGGCATTGAAAAAGTGGCATCGGTGCATCCCTAGTGTAAACTGACTTTGTGCTCAAATAGTCGACTGAATAACAAACGCTCAAAAACAATTATAGATCTTCTCTCTTTTATTACAGAATTAGTTCCAACAGCAAAAACAACCACTTTGCTCACTGGATGCTGCCAGTAAGTAACAGAGGAATCACTCTTTCACATGACTGTACTTTGTTCACAGGAGTGTGGCGCTCACATCTTCAAACATCACAAAACACTACCGGCTGCTTCTGTTACATGAAACCAAACAACACATTTCACACCAGGAAAAACACAACCACCTACATTCTTGAATTATGCCAGAATTACATTCTATTTGTTCCCTGTATTTTCTATTTTTCCCCACTATGTAGACAGTGTATTAGCATATCATTAAAACACGCGTACAGCAAACAGTTACAGGTGAAATGTGTCCAAAAAAACAAAACAAAACCCAGAAGATGTGAGCAACTGCAGACATGACGGCAAGTTCAAGAGTCTTACTGTAAATATAATAAACAACCAAAACACAGTTACAGTCCAGCACATGGCAGCAATAACAGTAAATTAAGGCATTTCCCTTCTGAAGAAGTTGAAAATCCAAACTGCACATATTTAATTGATTTGTTAATGAGTGAAATTTGTGCAATTAATCACTGCGTGGCATTCAGCAGCAATAACTGTGATAACTATTTGCCATCGCATGCTCAAAAAACCTAAATATCCCCAAAATTAACATAATAAAAGTGAAGTCTTATGTACAAAAAAATATATTTTTAATTACTACTCAACTTCTAAGTGTGCTATTTTTGCATAGTCAGAAGTAAAACAGCATTTCTGAAGTCACACACAAAAAAAACATGCTTTTACACTGCTGAGTGCAAATGTGAAGGCATTCGAGGTTAAAAAAAATCTCCCAAACTGAACTGTGCTCTCTGTAAGACACATTTAATATCTCACACAATTCCTTAATCATCATGAAAGAATTATAACTATAAATAATAGATCATAATTATGATCTAATTATTTAGCTTTACTTTATACATCGTACAGCATTTAGAACTGGAGGTATAGTGACATGAGACTATAGCGGGTAAGTGATTTTATTCAGCTCGATGAAGCAGCATATCTGTGGTAATAAATTAGCATAAATTAGTGACATTAGTTTTGATTTGTTATTCATTACTTTCTGGTCAAGCTGTGAAGTCGACAGCTGTTCTGTCTGTGAGAACAAACGTTTGCATGTTTCAGTCTCTAAAGTTACAGATGAACAGAAGACTATTAAGATTCGGCTGAGGGTGAAAACTGTGTGTGTGTGTGTGTGTGTGTGTGTGTGTGTCATTGCTCTATCACAGTGTTATATGTATTCCTAAGTGTTGAAATACTAGTTTTTAAATCAGCTTCAGAAGTGTATTGTTCAAAATTCAAAAGCTGTAACTCCTTTCCAGTAAAGAAAAGTTGTTGCATGTGACCTATGAGGAAATGATTGAGGATGAAGGCTTTGTCATCATTACTTTAAGCTACAATATGCACCTTTTCCCCCTTGAGGCTTGTTAGTCCCGCCCTCCTCCCTCTCAGTTGATGAAGAGGAAGAGGGAGAGAAAGACTCAAGGGAATCTGCAATAAAATAATGCTGATATTCACCCGTTTTTTAATGGGCTGTTGTCTGCAGCACGTTTACCTTTGCTGCACTTTCTTTTCTTACTGCTTTCCACCATTGTTGTTTTTGCAAACCACAGGCCACGCCCACAGCAAACGGTCCACGCCCCCAAAACGTCCCAAACATCATTGAAAAGCAAATTTTAAGGTATTAAGGTATGAACACACAGCGTCAGCGACAGAAACAAATTGCTAATGTATCATATATCCTCTTCATTTATTATTTTAAATGTGAAAAAAGTAGCATATTGCAGCTTTAAGGAAGTGCATGCTTCAAAATTCAAAAGCTGTAACTCTTTTCTGTTCTTGTACGCTCTGTTTTTGTTCCTGACCTATGAGGAAATGACTGATGATGAATAGGCTCCGTCGATATTTAAGTTGTAAGTTGTAAGTTCGGACTGGCATTTTCAGCAGAGTGAAGTGAAAGTGCTGTGACCCCTGACCTGGTGGCGGTGCGTCCGTCTGCGTCTTCTCACTGCAGGGCGCAGGAGCCGCTGGGCAGGAAGTCCTGGACGTACACCGCCACCGCCTTGGTGAGGTAGGTCATGCTGCCGAAGCGTCCGCTGGGGGCGCTGTCGTACAGCAGCCGGCACACCGCCGTGGACGGGTCCCGCTCCAGGATGTGCTCCTCCGCTCCCAGGTCCTTCTGTAGGGGGGGGATGGGGGGGGGGGGGACAGGGGGATGGGTGAGAGGAGAGGAGGAGGAGAGGATGAGGACAGACGGAGAGGGAGAAGAAGGGAATCCTCTATCTTAGGCGGGGAAAATCCTAACTGTTTTGAAAACGCACTGCATCACACACATAATGGCGGATTTCACCGATTTTTTTTGTCTCTCAGTCATAAAATCTGCTCATACATTTTAGGCAAAGACGGGGATCTCACACACTTTTTGATATAACAGATTATCCTGCTGACACAGGAACTTGCGTGAATCAACATGCAATAGTATCCACTGAAAACAAACAACAACAAAAAAAAACACAAAAAGAGAATTTGGGTAAAGCCGCTCGAGAGACACGATCGGTACGCTCCATCAGAAAAAAAGATGTTAGCTATACTAGTAACTTACATTCACTGTAGGACAGGAGTTACTAAAGTTTTTCATTTGAAGGACTTTAAATAGATATGCATTATCAATAATACAACTTTTTAATGTAACACTTCCATCATATATCGCTCTCATTGGCTGCTGGCGGTCTAATCTCTGATCCTGACTAGGGCTGAACAATTAATCGAAATTTTATCGAAATCGCAATATGGCCTACTGCAATTTTCAAATCGCAGGAGGCGCAATATTTATTGAAGGTGAAATGTGTGTCAAAATACCATTTTAAATTAAATATTGTCTTGCTGCAGAGATGTCCTGGCCTACACATCATATTCTACAGACTTAAGAAAACATCTTTGTTTGGTACAGATCCCCGCAAAAATCACACCATAATCATTTTTATGTTTTTCAATGAAAATGAGAATAATGATGTAAAAATTATCATTCCCTCTAATATCGCAAATCACATCGCAATTGCAATATCAGTCAAAATAATCGCAATTAGATATTTTTTCAAAATCGTTCAGCCCTAATCCCGACACTCTACAGGATTTCTTCAGATGACTTGGAAGTCCTTAATCTCTGACTTAATGTTTCCTACCAGCACATGAACGCAACAGCTAAAAAATGAAAACCGTCAAAGAGCAGAAATCACAGATCTGGATTATGACCAAAATCTAATCAACTTGATCTTTGGGCCAAAGACCTATCTGTCCACCACATTTCAGCCAAGTCTGTTTGCAACATTTTGAGATATCTAACAGACAGACGGGTGAAAACTTTTGACGGCGGAGGTAATCCGGTATTCTCGACCTTAACAACAACGCGCGTGTCCGTCTGTTTATCTGCTGCTAACCTGATCCTTGTAGAACATGTCGTTGGCGAGGTGCACGATCTTCTCCACGTGGATGATGGACCCGATGCTCTGGATCTCCACGTCGGCCAGCATGGTGAGAACCAAGATGGCCTCCACCAGCAGCTGCCTGTACTCGGGCTGGGGGACGCGGTTCAGCACCGTCTCCACGTGGACGGAGAACTTGATCTCTCCGGGGGTCATCTGGACGGGATACGAAGAATAAAGACGGGATGGAGGAGGAAAAGAGAGGAGAGATAGAAAGAGAGTAGATTTGTCTGTCAGCTTGGCACAGATTTGTTTCCTAATTCTGTGTGAAGGTCTGCAGACGTCAATAAAGTGGATCCCTCACCTCTCTGGTGGTTGAGGAAGGCAGGACAAACCCCTCTATGGAGAGACCGTGACACTGCAAGGAAACAGATTTGTATAGTCAAAAGTTTATGTGCTTCACTGATATTACTGATATTATTTTTACATTTATTTTAAAGACTCAACATCAACTTAATTTCAATTTACATAAAACTTAATTTTTTTAAATTAGACACATAGATTCCTGAAGAGTTCAACTTATACATTAAAAATAAACTTTCTACAACTTTTATGTGTGTGTGTTGTGTGAAAACCGTTAACCTGACACATCCGAGTGTGTGTGTGTGTGTGTGTGTGTGAGTGTGTGTAAACAGTAAATATCAACAAACTATGAAAATGTGTGAAAAAATCTAAACTTAATAAATGGAATTGAAAACCTAATCAAACTGAAACATCAGACCGTGTGTGTGTGTGTGTGTGTGTGTGTGCGCGCGCGTGTGTGTGTGTGTGTGTGTGTGTGCACTCACCTTCTGCAGTATCTTCCAGACTTTCTGGTAGAAGCCGACAGGGACTCGGTTCAGCGCTCCGTCCAGGCGCCTCCTGCGCAGCCATTGGCCGTGTCTGGTATCCTTGGCAACCGGACCGCTCTCCGGAATGTCCAGAGATTCTATGGACGGAAGCCTGTACCTCTGGACAGACAGGGTCACACACACACACACACACACACACTGTAAAATGCAGTGTAGAGGCTGCTAGAGGCTGACAGTCTTCTTAGCGATGGTCTTGTTTGTTTATGGTAATTATACTAATGTCTCAAAATGAATGTAATGTCACAAATATATTACAAATATCTATTATTAGTCAAAGATCCTTACCCCAGATTCAATGTTTTCTATGTCCAGTGAATGAGTTGTTAGGCTCTGAGAGGCAGAAAAAGAAAAACAGAGGAAAGAAAGACAGAATAGGGGAGTAGAGATAAAGAAAGACATAAAAAATTAACTGAAAGAGACAACAGATTTAATCCCAACGACGACCAAATAGAAATTACCAGGTACCTTTGTGAAAAAAAACAAAACAAAGCCAGTTGAGTCAAATCGAGGAATCTACTCACTTCTTGACAAATTAACTCTTTGATTAACTTTCTGTTGTGAGACAAGAAGTTTGGTAGGAATTTCCTCTCCAGAGTTTCCAATATTTAATTCACCATATAGCTTAAAAATCATGTCAAAAAGTGCTGCAGTGCACTAAAAACTCAACACAGAGGTGGAACAGACACCAAACTTCCCGTCATACAACCTGTCAGTTAACCAAAGAGCTGATTGGCCAAACGGCTGCAGTTTACATTTTAAGGATTATGAAACTAAACTGACTGATGAAGCTTTAGCTCCCGTCTCTCAGTCATTTCCATTAGTCCCCATGTACTGTAATCACAATTATTAATGATGATTATAAGTCTTAATAACTTTACTGCACTTTTGGAATCTTACATCAACATCTTGGCAATTTTCAAATGTTCTATACACACTAAATTAAGTTTTAATATTGCCGATATACCAGTGATTTATGATTATTAACTGTGGAAACTAAAAAAATAACAATATAGAATTAGAAAAAATTAATTGTGCCGCCCCACTAGACTGGTCTGAAAATGACCAGCCACAAGCGAGCAGAGAGGTAAAATTTCAGTCTACTCCATAATAAATATACTGTTTGTGTGAATTACATCCAATGAATTAACACCCAGAGAAGCAGGTTTAAATGTCATCATCATCACCTTACGTGGCCTCGTCAGACAGTAATCAAGCTGAAACAGAAACAAAATCCACTCTGCGTTACAAAGACTTTTCATTTACTACCGATAAACTCTGTTCACATCAAAATCAGATCAAGGATATTCGCTGATCACAGCGACTCATGATGTTTACATGAGGGAGTGTGGAGGTTTTCTGGTGAAGTGGCACCAGTTAACAACATTATTCCCTATTTATTATAGCACCTTTCCACTATAATTAACACCTGTTATTGTCCTGCAATGTGCATTAAATGCTTCATGGTCATGGGGACCAAGCTGAACTACTGAGATAACATTGTAAAATATAAAAAAAAAATGTACTGATGACAATGGGAAAAATCAATCAGTTTTTCTCAATTCCTTCAGCATCGACCTTTTGGAGATACAAAATGTAACCAGGAAGCTGTTATCCACAATAACAGTCATTAAAGATACTAAATATTTCGCAGGTTTTGTGTTACCAAGCCGACAAAACTCAATTACACAGCACACAGAATTTCCTCCAATAATTAAGGCAATTTTTTCACGTGCAACTGAGCACAACCAACCGCCAATTCAGTTGATTTCCATCTGATTGATCACATCCAAGTTACATGACCCATTCCATTTTATCAGCATTCTCATCATCATCATCATCATCATCACTACCTTAGTCGGGTCTGTCAAAGACAACCTGTGCTCCATCTACAACAGAAGAAAACACCCATACTATTATTAAATTGTCACTTTTGAAAAAGAAGATATCGTCCTTTTGTTACCAGGTATCCAGTTAATTTCCACCACAGTTGTTTTTTTTTCTTTGTTTCGTTTTCTACCACATTAAGCATCCAGTTCCTCTCCGTTGTCTATGATTGTTCACAAATTATCAGCATTTTTGCATTAACTAAGTGATTTAACACCTCATACAATTCATTAACATCATCATTACCACCTTCATTGGATCGATCAAAGACAACCTGCATTTTCTCTGTAACAAAAATCACACTGAACAGGCTATTAATACTCTTTTGACGATCACTTACCAAATATCCAATTCAATCCAAACACTACTCACTTCAATCTGATTGGTCACAAACTGAGAAATAATTCATGCAATATCAACTGATACCAGACTCAGATGAATTAACACCAACAGGTATCGATGTTTCCAGTTATATTAACAAATTCATCAGATCATAAAAACCTTTTCAATTAGCTAGGTGAATTAACATCTGACACCAAGTCTATTTGTCTATTTGTCATCATCAGCATCATATTATTCATCATCATCACCTTAATCGGGTCGGTCAAAGACAACCTGTGTTCCATCTGTGAAAAATATCACATTGAGTTACAATTTTGTCAATTTGTTACCAGCTATCCGGTTTTAATTTTCACTAAAATCAGGTGTCTGTTTCATTTTAGTTGTCACAACAATCAACATCCTATCTCATTTTTCTCTCACTGCTGACAGATCAATATTTTTCCAAAAGCCAAGTGAAAAACAATACAATTCATACATTTTCATCATCATCATCACCTTGATCGGGTCTGTCAAAGACATCCTGCGATCGATCTGCAGTAAAAAAACAACAACACTGAATTGCAAAGATTAAATACTAACCTATGCTCTTTAATCACGGATAAAAACACCAGTTATATTACAACTGAATAAATTTAATTCTATTTTTACTACAACCAGCTTCCAGTCTCCTCACATTTAACTGGTTAGATTACAGGTGATGTTTACATGCAAGGTGAATTAACAGATAGACAACTCTCATTTCCATTAACAACTCAAACTCATATTTCCATTACTGTGATCAACATCACCAGCCATCAATAAATAAATAAACAAATTTCATCCAATTTTTACCACAACCAGCCAACAGCCTCCAATTTCCTTCCTTATAGGTGATTTGATTGCAGCAAAGCCATTGAGATATTAATAGATATTAATACTCCTCCTCCTCCTCAGCTTCACCACTATCAAGTGTCCAGTTTCAATTACCAAACCATTTTTTCCATTAGCCAGGTGAATTAACACCAAATACAATTTAACATCCTCATCATCACCATTGGATCTGTCAGAGACAACCTGTGCTCCATCTGCAACAATGACAAAAAAACAAACTGTGTTACTGCATCACCTTTCTCTCTTATTCGACTGGCAAAATCACCAGTTAGGTTATATTATTATCCAATACATGTCATTCATTTTATTTACTACAACCAGCTAATTTTGATGATTAGACTGGTGATGTTTACATGGAAGGTGAATTAACATCTACAGTATATTCTGTATTTCTACGTATGTGATCAGCATCATCACAGATCAACCGCTGATGACTTTTATAATTAGCAAAGATAGAAAATGAATAATAATACTGTGATAGTCAATATTGCTCCATGTCATCACCATCATCACCTTAAATGGATCCGTCAAAGACAACCTGTGCTCCATCTGCAACGGAAAAACCAAGTTACAGCTGATGCTAAACTAGCCTCCGTTTACCGGATGATTCCTTACAAGTGATGTCTGCATGCAACATGAATTTCAAATCATGTGACCAACTTCACCAATTAGATCCCCCTATTGATAACTTAAACTAAATTATCACATTTTTACCACAGCCGGCCCGACTGTTCACCAAACCAATATGATATTTGAATTCAAGGGGAATTAACTCCTATAGAAAACCCATAGCATTATTCACATGAGATCACAGATAATCAGTGTGATCATCAGTCAACCCACTGGATCGGATCATCCTCTCATTGATCACTTGCACAAATTACAACATCATCAACTGAGATATTTACTATCTCTGCCCCTCAGTTCAGCCACAATCATGTCTCCAGTTTCAATTAATTTTCCCAACAACTATTTTCCGTCAAAGACAATCTGTGTTCCAGCTGCAAAACAGTCAGTTGACAAAAGGTGTGAGATATGTGATTCACATCCTCTTCCTCCTCCTCCTCCTCCTCCTCATTATCATCATCACCATCACAATCTTCACATTACTCGGGTGACAACCTGTCTCCCAGCTACAATATTAACAGCACTTAGAGTGACGCATTTAGCACATACTGGACTCACCATTAATTTTCCCCATCCTGTTGCTTTATAGCTTTTACACACAAACACTTAAGTCTCATCAAATTATTCCCACCCATACATAGTCTCTCTCCCTCTCTCTCTTTCTCTCTCTCTCTCACACACACACACACACACACACACACATACACACAAGCTCCTACCATCTTCATGTCGCTCTTCAGCTTGCTGATGCCGGCTCTCTCGCTCTTGGTGGCGCCCACGTTGCCCAGGTGATGGATGGAGATGGCGGGACTGACGCCGGTGTCCATCTCACGCACTAAAGAGGGAAAAATATACAGAACACCCCCATGAACACACACACACACACACACACACACACACACACAGGTATATGCAGGACCAGAGACAACACCTGGCACCATGGCATTTTTTAAAAGATTTATAATTAAAAGGTTTTGATTTAAACTTGGTTCAAATAGGCCAATGAGAATATATGCGTGGAATCTTAAGCCAATGTTAAAGAGCAACTAAACCCCAAACCCAAATCTGTGTAAAGCCTGACATCTAATGGTAAAAAGCATGCTACTGAAATTGCCATCTGCTATTGGCTGATCTTTGGTGCTTACCATATAAACAAAGCAAAATCAGAGGAATGAAAAGGAGAAATATGATGAGACGACTACCTACTTATTTCAGAAAAAGCCAGCGACAGAGACAACAGAGGGTACAGGAAGCGTGCAGAAGAGACAAGAGTGTGATTGGCTGCACTGTGCGAGATAAAGGATGTGATTGGTTGTTAAGTGAGAGACACATGAGACAGAGCGTGTGATTGGTTGACTGACTGCTGCGCTGCACTCCAAACTCCTTCCCACTGAGGATGTGGTGGAGGAGGTTCTTCAGTTCGGACGGACTGAGACTCATCAGACTCTCTGTGGCCTCCTCTCCTACAAACACACACACACACACACACACACACACACACACAGATAAGTGACTGTGCCAATTCAATAGCCTCAATATGTAGTATGACAAACCTCCCTCCTCTACTGATCACCTTGATTGTTTTGTTTGTTTTGATGTGAGATGTTGCAATAAACGTGCACATATTATTGACTTTTTTTATATGGTTTCTTAACATAACAACAAGACTGAAATCCTCAAATATTTTCCTTTTCTACACTCTTCCTTCATTGCATCCATTCCTCCCTCCCTCCTTCCTTTTCCTCACCTGAGCAGTTGAGTGACTGGGCCAGTTCGGTGGCCATGACCTGGATGATGAGACCGATACGCAGCCTGAACATCTCACTGAACAGGCTGGGCTGAGTCCTTATGCTCATCGCCAGGAACACCATGATCTCCTGATGGAGGGAGGGAGGGAGGGAGGAGAAGGAGGATAGAAGGATGAAAATCAAGACAGGTGATTCACTGAACAAGATGGGCTGAATCCACAATCCACATGTGCAAATTAGGGTTCTACCGCTATGGGTTTTTGAAGGCTGACACTGTTACTGATAATGTATTGAAGCTGTTGATTGCTGATATTTTGTGCAGATATTCATTATCTATAATTTTGACGATTTTCATTATCTATAATTTTGACGATTTTCATTATCTATAATTTTGACGATTTTCATGCCAAGAGACGGAGAGAAGAGAGAGAGAAACAAACTGACTTTGACAAAGAAAGACTCCAGATGACTTAGTTGCTAATTCATCTGCAAGTAAAGCACTGTATGAGCATTCTAGGTGAGGATTGTGTGTTTGTGTGACTATGTGTGTGTGTGTGCATGTGTTTAGTATGTATAAGAAAATAGTTCACACCATGCATTAAAATCCCAGTTTGTTAACAGCTGTTCGGTTGTTTGTTTCTGAGTATACTTGAGGACTCGGATGCGTGTGCTGTCTCTAACTCTTGGGCAGATGTGTGTAGCAGAGAATATAATCCACCTGAGTGAGTATAGCCACAGTCATGTTGCTCTCGCTGGCTTCGTCTATGAGTGCAGCCAGCTGGTCAGGAGGAATGGGAGCGGTGATGGTTTTTTCTCTGGGCTCAGGAGGAAGACCCACTGTCAGGTGCTTCTGGTGCGCCAGCAAATCAGAGCAGGCCTACGGAGAGACGACAACCAATGAGAAGAGGTCTGGAAATATAAGATGTGAGCCAAAAATGTACAAGCTCAAACCTCTGCCAATGCTAAACAATTCTCCAACTTGCTGTTCACCCAAAGACATCATTCTTATCCCTTAAACTTTAAGTTGATTTCTTGACTCGGCAAACATTTAGAATCAAGTCTCTATCTCTGTTACTTTCATACTTATGGCAACAAGGCCGATTGGTCAACCAAATTTCATAGAAACCCATTCATATGATTTTGAGATATCCTGCTGATAGACAGACTAACGGGTGAAAACACAACCTCCTTGGCAGAGGTGCAAACAACCAATTAGTAATTTGAAATAAATTGAAGGATATCTTGTTCGTACTTGTATGTATTCATACATGTGTACATGTCTGTGTGTGTGTGTGTGTGTGTTCCACGTACCCAGTCCAGCTCCTCCACCTTCTTCCTCAGCATACCGGAGGTCATCCTGATCAGTCCCCAGTGTTTGAGTTCGCCTGCCTTCTCATAAAGCCCAGTCAACAGTGAACGCACCGTGGAGCCTTTACCATGCAGACGAGTGTCCCAGTCCATTCCCCTGGATTAGGGAGAAACACACACACACACACACGCACACACACACACACACACACACACACACACACACACACACACACACACACACACACACACACACACACACACACACACACACACACACGGTCTCATGAGGACTGCATAGTCAAGGTAGGCAGATGAAGGTTTTATTTCTTGCTCTGCAATAGTAGCTTTTAAACTTGGTGTTTTGGTTCTCCTTCACAGTTTCTTGATCAATTTCCTGACAAGCAAAAGTTTTACCAATTTTTTGGCCCCACACTTCCAGTCTACTTAGGCAGTACATTTCAAAATTTAGACACTGTGCATTACTTTCTCTAAAAGTAGACAGTTCTCTGATGTCTAGGCTAGTTTTATATCCTTTTCAGCATAATATAACAATGTACCTCAGGGTTCCATCCTGGGTCCCATTTTGTTCTCTAGGTATAAGCTGCCACATGTTCATATAATTTGTAGACATAATATTCCTTTTCATTGCTAGACTACTGTTGATGCAGTTCAGACCACCTCTCTTGTCACTCTCCATCTGCTATGTATTGTAAACAATTAACAAGATACAACCAGCCAGCCAACAAAGCATTACAAATCTCACTTGTCCTTGAAGAGGATGTAGAGTATATCAGCCTGGTCTTGGAGACTTTGTGTGTCTTTTAGTAGCTGGACCAAAGCATTGTAGTCTATAGCCCCACTGGCATCTCTGGGAATACTGCTCTCTGTTGTTACCATCACTGCAGGAGCCTGGAGGAGAGAGAGAGGTGGAGGGAGGGAGGGAGGGAGGGAGAGACAGATGGAAAGAGAAAGAGAGAGAGAGTTAGAGCACTGCACGCGTTCACACGTTATTGGCATCTGAAGGATCCTAATGAAGTAGATAGATGGATGGATAGATAGATGGATGGATGGAAGGATGGATTAGATGGATGAAGAAAGGGAGAGAACAAGGAAAGAAAAGGGAATGTAGTAGTAGAGGAGGAGAATAAATGAACAGAAGAAAAACACTGAAGTAGATCAAGATTCAAAGATGCACACACACACACACACACACACACACACCTGGCTGTCCTGTGGTGCAGAGGAGTCTGAGAAGTTGAGGTTGAGGGAGGGCTGAGGAGAGCGAAACAACTTGTTTGGGAGGTACATGTTGACATCTGGACAAAGACAGAGAGAGTAAAAGAGAGAGAAAGAACAAGAACTCTGGTATCAATTTCTCACTGTATTCCCATCAATTCACCTTCTTGTCTGCTTTCATTGCCTCTACCTCTCCGTTTTGGGATTTGAAGCTGTTCATCCTCCGATGGTTTGAAATCCAATCCCATCCTCGCTCCTCTCCTCCATGCCTCTCCTGAGTCCCTAATGCGCCCTTTCTCCATCTCCTTCCCTCCCTCTCCCACATTTTTTCTTCCCTACCCCATCTTGCCCCTTCTTCTCTCATTCGCTCCCTTGTCCCGTCTCTTCGTCCCGTCCTCCCTCCATTTCCATTCCCTCCCATGCCCTTTCCAGCCCTCCTTCCCACCCCAGTCTCTCCCTCCCGTGATCATCTGCTTTATCTCACTGAGAGATTTAGCATTGGCATACATAAGTAACATACACGTTTAACATAAACACACATTTAAAAAGGTGCTACATGTAACATTTTAGGAAGAGGGCGCTGTTCTTCCAGAGCAAACGGAGCTAAAGCTTTCAGAGTTTCTGACCACAGCGGATGGCGGAAGGGGTGAAAGGCTGATGGAAAAATCACTTCCAACAAGTTTATCCTCTAAAGACAAAGAGAAAACCTTTGACCGAAAAAGCAATAAGTATCTCAAAGACGTATCTCCAAAGTAGAGCTGCAACGATTAATCGATTAGTTGTCAACTATTAAATTAATCGCCAACTATTTTGATAATCGATTAATCGGGTTAGTAGTAATTTTTTAAGAAAAAAAGTAAAAATTCTCTGATTCCAGCTTCTTAAATGTGAATATTTTCTGGTTTCTTTACTCCTGTATGACAGTAAACTGAATATCTTTGGGTTGTGGACAAAACAAGACATTTGAGGACGTCATCTTGGGCTTTGGGAAACACTGATCGACATTTTTCACCATTTTCTGACATTTTATAGACCAAACAACTAATCGATTAATCGAGAAAATAATCGACAGATTAATCAACAATGAAAATAATCGTTAGTTGCAGCCCTACTCCAAAGTAGCAAAACCGAACACTTGAGTATCCCCAATAATACTGGAACAACGAAGTGTTTCTGAATCCACTCACTGTGAACGTTGAGGTCCTGAGCCTTGTTCTTCAGAGAGACCATCTCCCTGGTTTTGGTGGCAGCGGCCCTGAACTTCCCCAGCCCCCCCGCCTGCGGCTTGGCTTTCTTGGGGGCAGCGTGGGCCAACAGGTGGTCCAGGTACTGGGCGAGGTCGTCGGCCTCTGGAGAGGCGGACAGAGGGAGGGAGGGAGGGATTGTGAAGAAAGAGAACGGGAAAGAGATGGAAAGAGATGGAAAGAGAACAGAAAGATGAGGAAGGAGGAAGAAATAGGGAGGGGGTGAGGAAGGAGAGAGAGAAACAGAGACAGCAGAAAAAAGAGAACAGGTTTATCAATTTTACAATCTGATTTTCAAACTTCGTAATGCTATATCATGAGGTTCTACTCAGCTTCATTCAGAGTATCCACAGGTCCTCAAAAAGTCAAAAAACCCTAACCCTTGAACTAATTTATCTAAATTTAAGGACTTATAGAGTATTGAAATGATTAGAAGTGTTATTATTCACCATGTTATGCAGTTCTATTTTCAATTAAGCTTAATTTTAGTGCAACTATAAAATTAGACAGTCTATTAGGCAGTAAATTAGGCAGGTTCTCTACACTCGGTGATCTCAGTCAAGGCAGAGTTTAAAAGTAAAGCAAATGCCGTGAATTGTGCTCCAAAAGATGTGAATGAGTCCCTAAACATTTAATTTCCCTGTGTCCTTTTTCTTATTGTGCTCATTTATAGTTTCAGAACTTTCATTAGCCATGTTCAATCTTTTCGCCAGCTTTTTGAATCTTTATTCCGCCTGTTAAATTGGCCTGAAATCCAATTTTGAGTAGTGTTTAAAAGGTCTTAAAAGTCTTTAATTGGTCTTTCTGAATGCAATGCTTTCTCATTCACAATCAAAACACTTGCAAAATATTGATATCAGGATAATCTGGAGATGCTGATGCTCACACATGCATTCAATGACACACACATTTTTAAAACCCTGTATGTACATTAAATTCAGCCTGCCATGCATATAAGGCATTTTACTATGAAAGTCAGTTTTGTCATCAATCCATGCCAATCAATGCATTATCCAATGCAAAAATCTACAATAAATTTTAAATGCAACCTGAATGAAGATGCATCATTCATCTTTTATACCGCTTTAAGAAAAGCTTCTAGCATTAAACCTTCAAGGGACCAACAGAGTTAAAGCAAGGTAGAGAGAGGATGGGGAGGGGGTCAAAGGTCAGTGATGATGTGACAGGAGGAAAAAGCAGGAGGTGGTGATTGATGAGATTCTGTGATGGGCTACTTAGTTTCTGCTTAGGTTTACAGTGAGATCATTGAACAGTTAGAAATATTACAAGATGAAAAGTTTTTTGGGGGTTTTAAAAAGGTTTCAGGTCTGTCAAATTAACTAACAAGGGGAAATGTTACGGGATGGGAAAGATGATGTAAGGTAAAATTAATTTAACCCTTCAAAACTCCAAACTGGCTGAACTTAATTTCCCCTTGAGTAGCTTCAACGTTGAGATAAACAACTTTATCTGCCTTGTGTCCTCTATCCTCCTATGTATCCCAGCATGCCGTGCACACATGGTTACTTGCTTGTCACGGTCATTGCCGCTGTCGGGGTCAAATGGGGCCACCAACACGACTAAAATGTGTGCGGCGTTGGTATCAGAAGCTGCTTTGGATTAAAACACCTGCATAATGGCATATGTTAATAAGGTTAGCACATATGCATGATGAGATATTTGTTATCTTGAAGGAATCTCACGCTCTAGGTGTGAGCAAAGCCTGGATATCTTAATTGTGTTATAAATGTTAGGACTAGTAAAAATCTCCAGTGGAGTTTAATAATGTAATGTTTCCTCAGTTGGAGGAGAAACAACAGATTTTGTCATCTAAATGTATATTAAAATGAAATGTCAACTTACAACAATTTTTCAAAGACTTATGTTGATTTACAATATTTAGGAACTATGACAAATGTATGAGAAAGGTAAAAGCTGCATAGTTCCAAACAAAAAACAGTAAACTCTGGCTATACAAGTGTCTTTACCTTAAAAATGACATGACATGAGAAACAAATGCTAAGACTGCAAAACATGTCCATCTGGACAAGTAATTTAATCTCTACTGGGTCTAAAATCATATTTTTCATCATCAAACAAATGAAAACTGCCATCGAGTGAAATCATTTGACTTGTTTCCTCTGCAGTTTCACTTGTTTTTAAGAATTTTCTTAAGGTGTCACTCAAATCAAGAAAATTCTTAGAACAAGTTGAAGTGCAGTGGAAACCAGAGAAATTAACCTCATGAACATTAACATCAGCGGATTATTTCACTTTTTTTTTTTTTTTTTACTCAATTTTGACTCAATTCAAGCTTAAATGATTGTTGAGATGGACATGTTTGCAGTCTATGAAAGTCTACATACACTAGGAATGGTCATACCAACCATTCCTACCCCTCCATCATCCCTCCATCCGTCCCTCCGTCTCCTCCTTACCATCATCATGGCGTAACTCATGCACGATGCCCTGGGTAAAGCATCCATCGCCGTCACCCTCACCACCATCATCATCATCATCATGATCATACTCTTCGTCGTGGCGGCCCGTGCTGCTGGAACCCTTACCGTCCAGGAAGCTGAGGTGAGCGAAACAGGAAGTGGTCATGAACTCCGACAGCTTCCCCGTCTGGATCCTGGAGAGGAAGAAGAAGAAGAAGAAGAAGAAGAAGAAGAAGAAGAAGAAGAAGAAGAAGAAGAAGAAGAAGAAGAGAAAATAACAGAGAGGTTTTTTATAAGAACTTTGGGGGGGTTTTGTCTCATCTACACAGAGTGTGTTCTGTTCCTCATTTCTTTCTGAAGTGTGTTTTTGTTTTGCATATTTTATTATTATATATTACCTATTACATACTTTGCAAATTAACTAAATTGAAACCTTAAACCTTACAAAAGGACCATGAACACAAAGATATTGTAAGGTGAAACAGAAAAGTGTGCAGTCTAGTTCTGCTTTTTTATGTCAATAATTTATTAAATGGCATGATTCACTGATTGATCAACTGAACTGATCAGCTTAGTTAAGCAGAGTTGAGTTGAGTTCAGTTTGGTTTTCATTTGCACAGTGATAAAACATAGAACCAAATTTTATTTGCTTCATAAAAACCTCACCTTGCTCCTCCAAAGTATCCATCCTGTAGCTTCTTCAGAGTAGCCAAGACTGCAGGGTCCAGGTTTGAGTGGTCCTCGGCTGCAACACACACACACACACACACACACACACACACACACACACACACAAAATGAGAAATCCACATACATGTGTATTTCAGTGTGTCAATAAACTAAAATAACTAAATTAAAAATGTGTATTTAAGCTTGATCTCATGTAATCATAATACAACAGACCCGTGTCAATATTTTTTTAAGGATGGGAATAAGGCCTGTTTGAGCATAAGGTTTCCTGTTTTTGAATTTTAAAGAAAATCTACTTCATTCATTAATTGTCCTGAAAGCAGGGTGTCTGCAGGTTTCAGAAAGCCACATTTATGGCTTTTAATGCTACCTGGAGCTGAATTTAAGATCAATTTAAAAAACAAAACAAAGAAACAAAGCTGGCAAATGTACTGACTCAGCATCGTCTGTGAGATGGGAAAGGTGACAGTGGGTCGTCCGGTCATCCTCCATCTGGATGAGAGGTAGGAGAGGTCGGTCCTCAGCATCTCCACGATCATTTTGTTGTCCAACGCCAGGTAGAAGTGGTGGTGGTCGACGAACTGGAGGGATGGAGGGAGGTGGAGGGATGGTGAGAAAAAGATAATCATATGTTCGTATAACTATATAGGGTTTCCTTTCAAGGTTTCAATGTACAAAAAAAGTCTAAACTTGTGAAATTGGGAGCCTGAAACATTCTTACTCTGTCACACATGAGGCTACACACAACTTATCCAGTCATATGGAGAGAACGTCACACTAAAGTATTCAAAAAATCTGGCAGTTTTGTACCTTGCTCTTTGGCAAAGGTACATACCCAATAAAATACGACTCAAGATCTTTTCTGGATCTTTAACAGCTACTCTTCAATTTGGAATAAATATAATCCACCAAGCAGCATTTATTCCAATAAAATTCACAGGTATGTGTAGACCACCAAGTATTTTTTGTAAATGTTATTAACCTGCGGTGTGAATGAGAACATGGTGTTTCTGATGATGTAGAACTTGGAGGTTCCCAGCACTCCTATTCTCCTGTAGGGCCGACCGGTCAGACCCAGTCTCTGGTTACGACCTGGGAGAGAGGAGGGAAGGCTGAGCAGCGTCAGCACGGACGACAACGAGACACAACAGTGGAAAGAAAGAGAATTAGCCGACTTGACTCGTATAAAATATCCACAGCTGTTTACCGAGCCGTGCGTAGATGTGGCTGAGGACGCGCGACGGCTGGACGTGGATGGGATGGATGTCGGCCACAGTCTCCACCTCGATACCGTTCTTCAACAGCAGCTCCTTAATCTCCTCATTCTCTGCCAGGATGGACACTGCAGGGAGAAGAGGAGAGGTTATAAACACACGCACAGAAACACATACACTTGGATAGGTAAATGTTTTAAAGACAGTTTCTTTCTGCATGACGAGGAACAAGGAAAGTGAAAAGTTCGAGCCACTGTAACCAATGGATGAAGAAGTTAAGAGACACGTTTCACTTTAACTTTATCAAGATTTGTCAAAACTATCCCGGGACAGAACTGATAAACTACCCGTTAACCTGTCTGGAGAACTCACCCTGTACGACTACGTCAGGTTTGGGGATGGTGGAGAAACGCCGGTTGAGAGGGTCGATCTCTCCAGGGGCAAGGAAACCCTGTAGCATGGGAAACAGCTCGAACATTCAGAGTCCCAGAATCCACAACAGAAGATTAGTTTGTCAGGTGTGAAACCAAGATCTGCTAGCTATGTGACTGACTGAATGGACAACAGCAAAACAAGATAGGAAATCACTTTACTTGAAGTGCATTTTGAGGCATTATAATGTTTTATAAGCATACAGTATATGTGCCATTCTTCAATTATAACCACATAAAAAATTACATACCCCATAACAGATTATGTCATGGATTATGCACAATATGAGTCTGGTATACAAGAATAATAATAATAAACTTTATTTGTATAGCTCTATAGCATCTCAAAACAGAGTTTAAAAATTGCTTTACATAAAAGAACAGAAAGAATGTAGAAAAAGGAATAAGAAAAAAAGGATCTTTAAAAAGATACGAGGGATAAAAAGGATAAAAGACTAATTTAAACTGTGACTGATTGCTATTTTTTCTAAATATATTTTTTTTAATTTTCATTTTCCATCATTCCATTGTTGACTGAAACTATGACTGATTGTTAAGAGATTGCTATCATTATTATTGTATTATTTAACCTTTTTTTTTATCCTGGTAAGTCCCATTTAAATCTAGGATATCTTTTACATTGGAGACCTGGCCAAGACAGCAGAGGCATATTAAGTTGCTATTAGCTATATAGTTTCCTGTTATTAACTATACAGTTATCAACCCCAAAAGTTCTAGTAATATAATGGAGGATATAACATATTATGATTACAGTGCGTTCATAATGTGTTTATAAATCATTAAAATACCTTATGAGCAACATGCCAGCTAAAGTGTAATCTAATGAAAATTATGGCTCACCTCTGCCAGAAGGTTTCCCAGTACGTACAGAGACTGTCCCCACCTCAGAGGACATTTCCCCATGGGAACCCTCTGCACCGTGTGGGGGCTCATATACTCCTCATCCACCTGTGTGTATACAGACACACAACAGAACAAAACAATGTCAAAACTACTAGTATAAAAATGATTTATAACACTCAGAAGAAATAAGGCAGTTAAGACCCTGAGGTATCGAGGAATGAGTTCACTGTGAATGTCTGGTGAAACTCAGTACTGGATCCTCAGTACTGGATCCCATGTTTGTGATGACAGTATCCTACGATGTGAAGTTTCTTTCGGACGTGATACAGGTCTCGATTCTTCTTATTCTTCTCGAGTTACAGTAATAATCTCTGCCATTTTCATCTATTGCTGATTGATATAAACACAGCAGTGATTCAACCTATACCCAGTTCATCAAAACTTTTCCATTTGCTGTTCTAAACAACCGTTGTCTGGTAGCTCTTTCCTGGGAAAAAATCTCTGCCACACAGGAAGAAATGTGTTATACGTTTGCGGCAACAGCAACAGCAGTTTGTTTGGAATAATGGGATTTAGGGGAAACACAAATCAAGAAGTTGGCTGGAGTCCGTGCCTGCAGATTCAGAAAAGGAGGAAAGTCCGCACTACCAAATGAATTACAAATGAATTACAAGAACGCAGAGCAGCAGACAAAGAAACAAACACGTTTCAGCATTAAGTCTTCATTAATGTTTCCAAAGTCTGTGCCTGAACAGGGAGGGAAAAGTTGATATGAACCCAAAACTGTGAAAAAATGAAATGGACTGACACTCCAAAAGGGGGTGTTAACACATCCGAATACTGCAGGGTGCGGAGTGAGGGGGAAACATAAAACACCTGCAGAGACTCAGCCTGCAGCATCTCAATTACAGCCATGGGACACTCTTCTATGTTGCAGCCCCACCTTGTAATTTAGGCTGATATGGGTGTATTTTTATATAGAAATCGTGCCTAGTGCAGCTTTAAAATGCAAAAAGAGGATTTCCCTATGGGGATCAATAAAGAATCACATTATTATGGCCATTACCTTGTCTGCGGGGACACTGTAGAGCTCTGGTATCAGTCGTATCCCATCTTTCTGTTTGATCAGGATGCCTTCCAGAGCCTCCTGGTACTCCTGCACCTGGAATGATAATAAATCAAATATTTGCGTGGTAAATAACCACAGAAGAAGACACATACTGTATATAGATACTGGCAAAGAATGAAAAGGCATGCACATTCAAAACTTTGATTTCTTTTGTTTTGTTATTTGACAAGGCTGAAACAGACAAGCACACCATGTACCCACACACACACACACTGTACCTGTTCAGGGCTATTGATGAAGATACCATCCAGAATGAGGTAGGTCCAGAACAGAGGCCACTCACACTCGATGTTCTCAAACAGCTTCAGCTCTGCAGACTCATAATACAAACGATTTGGGTCCTGGAGGGAGGGAGGGAGGGAGGGAGGGGGAGAGAGAGAGAGAGAGAGAGAGAGAGAGAGAGAGAAACTTCAGCAGGGTGGATGTTTGACGACACAGGGACTTGAACCTGCACTCTGCTGCCCAACAACACCCTTCACATAAGCTCTCAGTAGGGCAGGGGAAAGACATACTACACTAATACTCACACTACACAAGCTAATCTAGTTTGTACTCCAGGAGAAGTGTGCCTGGCATTTGCCACAATCCATTAGCCAAATTGCCTTTGGCCTTTTTTTTTTTAACCTTTATTTCTCCTGGGAAAGGTTTCGCTGAGCACACACGCTGCTTTTCAGCATCAACCTGCTTTATATTCATACCGTTACACTCATTCACAACTGGGAGCTGTCCAGTAAAACCACAGTCTTCTGCTGTAGGTCAATGAGCAGATCTACTGGAGCAACTGGGCTTTTAAGGGGCTTTGCTCAAAGGCACCTCGGCAGTAGCTGCTGAATGAGAGAGCGTTACTCATTTTCTTTCCCTGGAGTGTAAGAAACTTCTTGTCTTCATTCTTAGTCTTTCTTAATTACCAAAGCATCCTCATATAATAATTAAGTTATGAAATCACCCCTAGTTTAGTCACAAACTTAGATTATTGCCTGTACGACACAGGACTGAATCTATTTTTTTAACCTGTTTTATGAATTATGTCTTCAAACTTCTCTCCTTTTATGCTTCTACTGTTTCTTGTTTTTATGCTCTTTGTAAAACACACTAAAGTTTTCTAAAGATAAGTGCTATGTAAATAAAGTTTCTTCTTCTTATTATAATTATTATTATTTTGTATTCAAGGAGAAAAGGCGCACACCATTTGCCAGAGTCTATTAACCAAACGGCCTGTAGCAAGTCCCCATTACATAAGAGCCAAGCGGTGCTGACCAAGACAAACGGCTACGACAGCCAGTCCCTGAAAGCACTCTGAAACCAGAAGTGATGTATTTGTTTAGCTTTCTGCATGGCTGCATCTGGCTGTTAAATAACACAAAAAGAGGAGTGAGAGGACTGAAAGAGAGAGAGAGAGAGAGAGAGAGAGAGAAAATAAGCCTTCAGCCAAAAGAACCACGCAGGCCCCTTTTGAAATTCTTTGAACAGCCAACGTACGTCTGAAAGTACATAACCTCTACTGTCTTTAACTATGAATACACAACACATGGCGACATGCAGGCTCTAGATAATGACATTTGAAACCATCACTAATCTAAAAAAACAGAGTTAAATAGTGCAAACTGGAAAAAAAAAAGACAGATGGAGACAGCATCCATCTTCACAAGTCGTTTACCTCTTTAGGGGTTTTGTGTCCGTCTCGGAGAAACCTGCAGCAGCCGTATCGACCCTGAACAGACAGACAGAGGAAGTCAGCGAGGACAATTTAACCTCAAAACACCGAACTGTAATCATTGTGACCTAAAGCCACCGTCTGCAACATACTAATGTCAGCCACAGAAAATACGGGTGGTAAATTATTCTATCAACAATCAGATAGCAGACAAAAATGTTGTATTCTTCGTATTTACCTGTAGTTTTGACATGCTGACTATTTAATATCCTCGACAGCAAAGTAAGGGTAGGAGATCTAATCTAATTCACTTGTGCTGCCCTAGAAAAGAAAAGTAACTTCCATTTTGGTTGAAACTAATTTTTCTGTTACATCAGAGGAGGATATGTGACAGAATAAAGAAAGAATAAAGAATAACAACTTTATCAGTCGACAAGTCTCCTCATTTTCAAACATCTTCTTACAAGTCATTTGTTTTGGCAGTAATAAAAACTTTAAAGCCAACTGCTGCCTTTAGCCTTCGAGTTGATCTCCTCTTTGCAGATGTCACACACACACACACACACACACAGAGATGAGAGAGATCTACTCTCTACTCTACTCACCTGTAGTTTAGAGATGATCTCCTCCTTGGTGAGGTTGACTATGTTCATATCCTCGACAGCGAAGGCGGGGTAGGAGATGATGGCCAGGACTCCTGCGTCCACCTCTTTAGACATGGACGCCCGGGGCAACATGGACGTCAGGATGGACTGACGAGGGAGGAAGAGAGGAACAAGGGAAAGCAAGACAAAAATTATCCTGAGTTCTGCCAATATGAATTGTGATATATGCAGACTTGTGTGCAGACTTTCTGCATCTGTGATTGGAGTGTATGTCTTGTTGGCATCTTTGTGTCATTATGTGTGTCCAAATGTGTATGTCCATGTGTGTTTCTCTGTGTGTGTGTGTGTGTGTACCTGGCAGTGCTGTATATCATCAGCCAAGGCGTGGACCACAGAGCCCGGTCCTCCTTTAGCTCCAAACAGGTTGAGGTCGTCCAACGCCTCCAGAGCTGCCTGGAGGAAAGACAACAGCAGAGTATAGTAGAGCAGAGTATTGTATAGTATAAAATAGTAGAGTATAGTAGCATGGTGTATGTTAGTTTAGTACAATATGGTAGGATATACTACAGCAGAGTATAGTATAGTAGAGCAGAGTGTAGTATAGTACAGTACAATATAGTATACTGCTCTACAATACAGCAGTAACTACTTTTGTCTTTTAAGGTTAAACGGTCAATACTGCGGTTTAATAGCCATAATACTATTAAATATTATGCAGTTCACTTCTATAACAACAACAATTTTTATCGCAACAGGGGATAAAATTTGAAGTCATTTATCTCAGCTTCACTGCTGATACAATTATTGTCGCATTATAGCCTAATACAGTAGAGTAGAGCAGAGTGTAGTAATATAGAACAGTACAGTATAGTACAGTAGAGTAGAGCAGAGTGTAGTAATATAGAACAGTACAGTAGAGTAGAGCAGAGTGTAGTAATATAGAAGAGTACAGTAGAGTACAGTACAGTAGAGCAGAGTGTAGTAATATAGAACAGTACAGTAGAGTAGAGCAGAGTGTAGTAATATAGAAGAGTACAGTAGAGTACAGTACAGTAGAGCAGAGTGTAGTAATATAGAACAGTACAGTAGAGTACAGTACAGTAGAGCAGAGTGTAGTAATATAGAACAGTACAGTAGAGTACAGTACAGTAGAGCAGAGTGTAGTAATATAGAACAGTACAGTATAGTACAGTAGAGTAGAGCAGAGTGTAGTAATATAGAACAGTACAGTATAGTACAGTAAAGTAGAGCAGAGTGTAGTAATATAGAACAGTACAGTATAGTACAGTAGAGTACAGTAGAGTACAGTAGAGGAAACCACGGGTTGAAATCCCACTTCATGTTGTGCTGCTGTTGTAAACACTAGCAACTACCTGATGATTAATGGAGCAGGGAACGTCCCACTGTGGTGCCTGTTTCCATTTAGTCTTAAATTAACCTGCGTGCGTGTGTGTGTGTGTGTGAGTGTGTGTGTGTGTGTGTGTGTGTGTGTGTGTGTGCATGTGTGTGTGTGTGTTCACTGGGCAAGTACTGAGAGTACTGTGTTATTTCTGAGTGAGAAGCCATTCTTGGAAAACTCTGGAGAACCTGATACCTCCTCTACCCTACCAGCCAAGGGCAAGGCTGGGTCAGGAACAGCGTGTGTGTGTGTGTGTGTGTGTGTGCGCGCGTGTGCACGTGTGTGTGAGAGTGAGTGACAGAGAGAGAGACAGACAGAAAGAGAGCGAGTGTATAAGAGTGTGTTGTATATATATGAATGAGTGAGAGACTATGAGAGTGTGTGTGTTTGTATGAGTGAGTGAGAGAGAGAGAGTATATGACAGTGAGTGTAAGTGAGAATGTATGAATGTATACGAGTGTGTGAGTGTGTGTGTGTGTGTATGGTGGGGGGGGTGTGTGTTACAGAAGCAGTGTGATAAACAACTCATCAGTAAATCTTGAACAGCAGCATTCTCAGCTGTTCGATCTCTCTCTCTCTCTCTCTCCCTCTCTCTCTCTCTCTCCATTCCACTGGCCTGAGTTTCTTTCACACAAGAAAACGCCACACATACAATACAGGAGTCATAAATTGTGTGTATGTGTGTGTGTGTATGTGTGTGTGTCTGTTCCATAGATAGGACTAATGTTGTGGATGTGCTCTATGTAAGTCATGTGGTTTTTCTTATCGATGTTGTCGAGTGAAAACCTCGTAACTCCAATTTTGGTGATTTTCATGTATTCACTTCAGCTGAAGGATTACATGAGAAAATTCCCGGACCTCTTGGGCCAATAAAACTGATCCCAAACCCATCAAATAATGCAAATAACGCAGTGCCATCAAGCTAAAAACAAGGCTGTTTGTCTTGTCAGTTCCTTGACATTTTGGAGATACAAGGTTTTTACCCAACAGCGATTTGAAGCTATTGTGCATGCAAACAAAGTCCTATCATCTTTGCTGCATGGTTTGGTGATACTGACTGGTGACTGCCAGCCAGTTTTGGCTGTCTGGGTAATCAAAAGGTCAGTGTAAAAGCCTTCTGAGTGACTGGACTCTTTCCAAGGTGCCAATGAGGTTTTTATGGGTCGCTGGAGCACCTGTCCTGCTTCTGTGATGGAAAACTCTGCACTTAACTCCCCCTGCCAGTCATTTTACTCCTCCTTCCCCCTGCTTTCCACTCTTCTTTTCGCTCCAGTGTCACACAGGAAAGAGGATCAGGCCACAGCAGAATGCCGACAGGAAGCCTAACCCTCTCTTGAGATTTCCCTCAGTACTATTAGCAGGCCTACAATATGTTCATGTGCACATATGGCAGCCAAGTGTGTGTGTGTGTGTGTGTCTGCACGTTAATGAATTTGTGCATCTTACAGCGTCTGTTAATGTATGTATGACTCTAATGTATGGATGACTGTGTGTGTGTGTGTGTGTGTGTGCCAACCTTGGCCATGCCTATAGAGCTGGCGTTAAGCTCAGTGATGCCCTGGTTGGTCTTGTCTCCTCTTTCCCACATCCCATAATCCTGTGGGGCACCAGAGAAGAAGACAAACAGTGTTACCACAACAGCAGTGCTTCCCCTTGACTCTCCAGCATAGGGCTTCACAAATAATCACATTCAGTAATGAAATAGCAACACTGATTACTGCTGTTTATAAATTACACGTGGCTGCAATATTTCTTACAGGGCGACAGCTTTAGACAGCTTCTTAAAGGTTTGTGGTGCTGTGCTGAATCCCTGGTCTACAAATCACATCAGAAACTATATTTGGTTTTATTCCAACTGAGCAAATCCTGATTGCAGTAGTTAGTGTTTTTTTTTTTTAAAGTATTTTAAGTGTTTGAGGATGTATTTTTCCTTTAAATCTTGTTTTGAAGGAAAACATAATGAAGAAATACTTACAGCCACTTTGTAAGCCGCCTCAATGTAGAACATGAGATTCTGAACTACATCGACTTCATCTTGGGTGTAGACAATATGCAGACCTAGAACACACACACACACACACACACACACACACACACAGAGAGACAGAACCATTATGCAGTAAATAGTTAACGCAGACATAAAAAGCCATTGTCTGTGCTTTGCAAACATAAGCTAGTCTAACCAGCCCCAAGCCAAGAGCTGAATACCATGAAAAACTTTGATGATCAAATGCCACAGTATGACAAATGACACAGTAATATCATAATCGTTGTTGTTTTCTGCTTCCCAATCACACATGATAAAAGTAAAAAAAATTCCCAAACATATAAATGGTTCATCTAAAAGCATTTTACATGTATTGGTTTCATTGTTGAGCATTAGTTTCACACGGTCCAACTTCAGCCTCTCTACCAAGAGGATTTTTTTTTTGCCAATTTAAATTACCTTACCCAAATAGGGAAGCACATGAAGGGACTAAAAATCAAGTTGATTTAAGATGTATTTAGAGCACAAATTTGACTGTCTTCTTCTACTACTATTGGGGGTGCAGCGCTATGTGATACTTCTTCATAAGTTTCTTTTCTTGACGACGATGACTTGCACTATAATCTAAAATGTAAAAATGCCCCTTCCTTGCATATTTAAAAGCTACAGTTCAATTCAAGTCATCACACCAAAACCATGAAACTGTGTGCACAATATACAGTATGTACACTGTATGTGATGACGGCTTGCTGACAGGAGGATGAACACTCTCGCCCAACCCCATTATATACACTGTATTCTCACCCCTACCCCCTAATCCACCCTCACACACACACACACACACACGCACTCTTACCGGATGCAGTCATCTGAGCCAGGAAGAGCAGGAAGAGCGAGGTGGCGTCGACCTGCAGGTGGCCCCACTGGTCGTCTCCCACCACAGTAGCGCAGGTCCGGGTGTTGTACTTGGCATGGAGGGAGTCTGAGGTGCTCTTACTGTATTTAAACTTCTCCACCTTATCCAGCTGAAGGGGGGGGTCAGAGACAGTGGTGGGACACTTTTGGATGGTAACGGTATATATCACAGTATAGTGTTTTTTCTGAAAATGTGGGAAGAACCACGTGGGAATGCAAGTTTTTTCTGTTTGGGGTTTCAAAGCACTTGAGTAAACTTTCTGATAAAACTGAAACAGAGAGAGAGAGAAAGAGATAGAGAGGAAGAGAAAGTGCACGTTTGACACAGAGAGAAAGTGTAGCTGTGATAAAGAACGAAACAGAGAAGTGAGAATGTTTTTGTGTTGTTTACATACCTGCCTCATTATGCACTGTAGGATCCCTCTCATTAGCTTCACCACACTCTAGAGAGCGAGAGAGAGACGGACAGAGAGAGAGAGAGGAGAGAGAGAGTGACATAGAGAGAGAGAGAGAGATTAATATAACATTTTCCACACAACGCCTTCTGTGTCCAGGCAGAGAAACATGAGACTGTTGCAGTCCAGACTAAATGGGACAGCACAGAGAAAGGAGGCACACACACACACACACACATCCAGACAGACACACACACACACACACACACCCAGACACACACACCTGTTCTCTCCCACACCATGGTCACTAATACAACACAAAAGGATCCTCTTTAAGAAAGCACTCCCAGCACTCCTAAGGTGACTACTTGATCTTTGATTAGAACAAAGCACCTGGATTAACTTCCTTCCAACATGCTGGCTACACACACACACACACACACACACACACACACACACACACACACACACACACACACACACACACACCTACCTGCTCCAGCTCGTAGGCCTTGGCCTTGTCTTCGTCCCTGTCTGCGTTCTTCCTGTAGGCCAGGCTGAGCGCCCAGACAGACACGATGCTGTAGACGTTGTCTCTCACCCAGGCGTCCGGCTGGTCACCGCTGGCTGGCAGCAGTCCTGTTACTGGATCCTACCAGACACACACACAGAGGTCAGAGGTCACAGGTTAGCGGGTCCGAGGATACACATTGGACAGTGTAATTTGCCGTTTGACTACCTCAGGATGTAAATATTAACTTTTTTTGTAGTTGTACTGCTAGGGTTAGGGGCTTGATTCCCACTTGAGCCACCCACACTTCATTTTATTTATAAAGTGGCATGCCATTCATGTATTTTTTCAGTTGCATTTGTTTAGTTTTATTTATCTGAATTTTGTAAATGAAGGACCACAATAACAGTAAGACAGTAACAGTGAAAACAGGACTTTGTAGCTGCTGCTACTTCGAGAAATACTGCACTGAAAGAAGTGAAAATACAGTGAAAATACTGTATATGTGTGAAAATACTGTATATGTGTGAAAACACTGTATATGTTATGGTACAAAAGTGCAGTGAAAACACTGTACATGAGAAAATACTGTATAGTGAAAATACTGAACATGTGAAAATACTGTATATGTTAAGGTACAAAAGTGCAATAAAATAATTTTGTTTCCTGAAACCGAGATAAATAATTGTGATCACAATATTTAGCAAAATAATCAGGATTATCATTCTTGCCATAATGGTGCAGCCCTACTACGTTAACAGAGGTTAACAGTGCAGCCTCTCAGAAAAACCCAAACAGCTGAAGGCCATCACAGCTCTTTCATCAAATCACATGAGCTGTGGGTCTGCGAGACAGTTAATCTGTACTGGAGACAGTCAATAGTTTAATCTCTCACCGCAGGACAGACGAGGAACTCAGTCTTTCACCAAATCTCTAGAGGCATAAATCGTGTCAGTAAGGAAGGAAGTGGGATGTGAAAATGCAGCTATGGTGCCATTTTGGCCTCCGCGTTTTCTTCGATACAAAAGCGCATAATGTTTGTACCACTTTCTCAATTAATTGTACGAGAACAATCTTATACCAACAGCCCAGTACAGGAAAATCAGTACGGGGAATATTTCTATAAAGGCCTCAATGGACGATGTATCCAAAAACTAACCACCCGATTCAGTTCTCTACCAGTCAAGACAACAAAAAAGCCTTCTGCATGATAGTTTATACTGAAAATTTACCACCATTTGGCTGGAGGGAATTTCCCAGTCTGTGTTGAAGTAACACTGACTTCCTGATAGCAAGCATCTTGATAGAAATGTAGTCCAAACATTTCTAACATAAGGAGTTTGGGAATTAACCCATCAGTAGCCATACTGTCTCCATTAATCTCCATTCAAATTCTGGCAAATGTGCACTAGATAATAGACAATAAACTACTAGGATAGTAGGAGGATAGCACTATTTCCATCTGTGTATACAATTATAGTTTTTTCCTAGCTATAATCATTGTTGGGCATGAAGAGCAATTTATTATTAACATTACAGGTACAAATCGCTGTTTTATTACAGCTTATTGTATTGGTGATGACAAACCAACACCATGGCAGTCGGTTGTTTCAACATCAAGCTACGTTTCAACACTGAAAGAGAGAAATGTCACACAAAGTGGTTCCTTGCACAAGCACACTGAGACTGAGAGAAGACTTGTTAAGGATTTGTAAAGGCGGAACATCACAAGTCCAAATCCAAGGCACTCTTCGCATCAGTGCCACTTTTAATCTGTAATGCCATGCATTAGCCACTAAAATAGAGGCTTTTGAACTTTTTTTTCTAAGAGAAGAGAGGCTTGGATTTGTTTTTCTTCATTGCTTTTCAAGTCTGAACTACGGAAGCCAGTTGAGGACATATACTCATAGTGTATTTACGCCTTTTTCCTGTGACAAGAGTACATTTTCTTTGTTTTCCTGAGATAATGAGATGATTTTCCTATTATACTGGGAAAAGAAAATGTGTTATCTCGAGATAATGACATAAAAAACTTGATATCTCAAAAAAACAAAAAAATAACTATCAGCTAAGGCAGCGTTCCTCCTCTGGGCCAATGGTAACAAGGGTGTTTCATGTGTTTATGGTACTCTGAACTGTTTTTACTGAGGGAATTCAGTTGCAGAAATGCAACACAATACAGGCCTGCGGCTGTTTCTGAAGGCAACAGATATATTGGCCCAAACTGACCAATCACCAAGAATATATAGATTTACCGTCAATAGATTTATTTCACCCTTCATCAACTTTACCGTAGATGGCTGTGGCTGCAGTGAGCGGCTGCTCTCTGCCTCGTTGATTAGTGCAGTGATCCATCTGAGCACTGAGCTGGACACAAATGCATCTGCCTCACAGTTGGGCTAGCGGCCATTTGGGAAGAATTCAAACTTTGACTGTGAAGTGGTTTTCTCCATCTCCATATTCCATCTTTAAGTTTCTAGGTTCAACAAAATCGCAAAGACAGAGGGCTTTGGACCCACATGTGGCCCCAACTGGTTCAGGATCAACTTCCACTATAGAGCTTCCCTTCCTGTATCTCCCCTACTCTCTTTACAACTTCCTAAATTAAGAACAGAACTACTACAAGAAGGACCAGGAGTTTGCATGTTCTCCCTGTGTTTGCTTGGGTTTCCTGTGGGTGCTCCAGTTTCCTGCCACAGCCCAAAGACGTGATGCAAATCAGGTGGATTGGACTCTAAGGCGGCGTTCACATGAGCATTTGTGATTTGTGATTGTGACAATATCCCATGGGTTGATGGATGACATGGATTGGCAAAACACAGTGCATGAAAATATCGCAACCCAGTCCGTCTAATGCACTTAATCAGCCAATGAAATTTGTACATTTGAGTGCTTAGATTTGAGACTTGTGTGATGGACTGGCAACCTTTCCACAGTGTTTCCCAGACCTTCCTCCCAATGCATGCTGGGATAGGCTCCAGCGCCCCACTGCCTTGAAAAGGATTAAGCAGGTAGAGAAGAGAGTGGACTTCCCTTTGTAAATATACAAAGTAAATATAGAAATGCAGCAACAGGGTCCAATCGTTTTCACTGACCCCAAGATGCACAGTAAGTGTAAAGCGACACATCAAACCTCCTTGACGCAGCTGCTCCGCATGTGGTTCAATTTTGGAGCGTCAACAAAGGACCAAACTGGCCGTTTTTCATGAGGTTTCTAGAGTCGCAGTGACCTCTGACCTAGTTTGAGGTAGAATGAATTACAATGGTAAAGCACTGACTGCAAAATTCATTTAGTCTCGCATTGAGTCTTACAACCTTATTTTTTCTTAAAACAAGTGAAAAAATCTGCCAGTGGGGTGAGATAAGTTCACTTTTTTTTTTCCCCCAATGCAGTTTCACTTGTTTTATCTTGAATTACGTGAAAACACCTTCAGATAAGGCGGATCACTCCACTCCTATCAAGAACACTGTTGAAACAAGCTATTTGCACAGGACAATCAGTGTTTGAGTCGTGTTTAAAACCTCCCTGCCTCCTCCTGCTGCTGCTGACAGAGAGATGGAGAGAGAGGGACTTTCTCCTCAGCGTTGGCTTTCACCTCGTCCGCTTGGTATTCGAGGAAAACAGAGAAGGGGAAAGGAAGTTGGGCGATCCCAGACAGCTGGGTTTCCTGCAACTGCTGGCATAAGATGTGAGGCAGGGGAGTGTGTGTGTGTCACTGCTGCACTGACAGGATGATAGATGGTATAAGGGGTTGTGTGTGTGTGTGTGTGTGTGTGTGTGTGTCATCTGACCCACAGGATTGTCTCTCTGGTCAGCCAGGAAATAAACTCTAACCCATTGCAAAAGGCAGGCATGGCTTTTCTGTAGTGTAATGAGTTAACTAGGAGCGTGAGAGAGTGTGTGTGTGTGTGTGTGTGTGTGTGTGTGTGTGTGTGTGTCATGTCCCAGTGCAGAATGCAGCCATTTCGCCACAAAGCCACAAAACACTCCTTCGCTTTTAATGAGTTTCAATACTCCTACACAATGACGTGTGTGTGCGCGTGTGTGTGTGTGTGTGTGTGTAAGAGAGAGAGAGAGAGTACATGTGTGAGTGTGTGAGTGAGTGAGAGAGAGTCCAGTCTACTTCTCTACCTATTGAATGTGTGTTTTTTGAATCTCATTTAGCAACATAACCTGCAAATATGGAAAACTACCCCACTCTTTTTGCAGTCGGCATACCTTTACACCTCCATTTACACAGTTTAGTATATAAAATAAGTATGTACGAAGCCAGACGACGCTCACCTGGTACCGCAGGATAGTTTGGTGCACTACCCGGGCATAGTTGTCCAGTTTAACGCCCGAGTTGCTTCTGCTTCTCATGGCGACAGGTCCAACGGTCCGTTCAGCTCGGTTCAGCTAGCTGGAGGTAAAGAAACAAACTTTAGCTAGCTAAATCCTGAAAGGTGACGTCATTTCTTCGGTGCTTTTCGTAAGTCCAAAGTTGGAAAAGGAGAAAAGTTTTTTGGGTTTTTTTTTTAAGCGACAAGAAAGCGGACGTTGTTGTGCCTGTCAATAAATAATGAGGCAGTCAACAACAGCGGCAGCAGGCAGACAGCAAGCACACGGAGCTCAACCAAGTGTTGTAACCTACAGCTGCGTCAAGTTAGCCAGAGGAAGCCAGAACAATACCGGAAGTTAGGTGATTTCTCCTTCAAAATAAAGGCGTAAAACATGTCAAAAAAAAAGTGTTGGATCATTGGCTCAAAATCACTACATTAAATATGAAGTGTAAGTCTGCAAAATAGATACTAGAAACATTGTATTGGTGCATGGTAGCCTACTTCCTGGCGAAATAGTGCATCATGGGGAGGTCAATTTTAGAAAGTCATCCTTGCTATGTTTTGTGATAAATTCTTTCTGTGTGTATTTTTGGCAACCCTATACATATTAAGATTAAGATTAATATTGCACTTTACTGATCCCCTTGGGGAAATTAGGGTGATTATGAAGATAAACAATATAAAATTATTAAAAAAGTAAAGTAAATATGACATCTTGACATCTTGCATGGCGCTGTTGTCGGGTGAAAACGTATATATCCAAAATGTCAGCTTTTGAGGAACAAAGAAAAACCTTGTTTTCAGCTTGATGACCATGCATTTTTGAGTTTACCTACTTGGTTTTAAAAAAATACTAATTTTTCATAAACCCAAAGGTTGTAGAATTTTCCATAGAGGGCCATGTAATCCTTCAACTGAAGTTAGAGCAACAATAGATTTTGGCTATGAAACCATGCAGTGAAAATGACTTTATGGAGAATAACAATTGTGTTTTCATGTATTACAGGTTCACGTTGACCCCTAAATAGCTATATTATTTAATTCTTCACTTGGGTGCTTTGATTTGCAAATCCTGCTCGTCAATAAATGTTTTATTTTGAAATGTATAACCGGAAGTAGTATTCTTTATCGTGAATAGCTTGACACTGGTGTAACCCACTAATGTCAAGCGAAACAGCAGCAGCAACAGTACAGTTTGAAATTAGAAAAAATTAGAAAACGTGGAAAGTACTAAGCTTAGATGTTACGAAGTCAATAAACATTCATAAACAACCATAAACCTAATAATGACATCGAAGTGCTTTGCAGACAACAGCCACTTAGGAAGAAGCGATACTGTAGAAACACAACCAGGAAGCAAACTAAAACAAAAACAGTTGAAAACTACCGGGCGACAAATGTAAAACCGATTGTTTGCATGACAAAATATCGCCTTTTTTCAGCAGTGAATTACCTGGTGACATTGTATAACATTCAAGGGGGTAACGATTAAAATAATGGCATTTATTTAGCTGTCTCAATGTAGGGCGCCCTCTAGCGGGGGACTCATGAACTGCACTCAAACCCTTTACCCTTTACCCTACTACAGACCCAAGTCTGTAGTAGTTCAGGGACCCCTAACCTAACCCTAATTTTCCCAGATTTTTTTTTCTGTGGGAATTTAGGTTATAATATAGAAAAAGAGTCACACACACTTCTCTCTCTCTCTTTGCTGTGACTTTTACTATCATGCACCTATGTTTAAAATGGCTAGTAACATGCTAGTTTCTGAAAGTACGACATTAGGATAGTGAAGTCTGTAACATTGGAAAAATACATATATAATGCAAACTCGTGTTATTCTACATAAGACATCAAGAATATAATTAGATCTTTCAAATGAGCTGAGCCTAATGTTAAACAATTTAAACGGTAAAATTCTCTCCTTTATTATGGATATTGTATGCCTAGAAAATGTGCAAATGAAAACGTTCATACATTAATTCCGTCTAAGCAACCAATTTTACAATAGTATCAAAAGTCAGAGTTGTCGTTATAAACCAGGTTATTGTTTGTAAATATCACATTATTTTGCCAAGGACGGTAAACTGGCACAGACAGACCTTGCTGACATTAAAAAAATGTTTGGGACACCCTCATCTAGGTCACTTTAAACTTTCATGAAAGCTCCTACCAAAGAGAATGTGAAAGAACTACAAGAAATCCCAGAATGCCTCGCGCTCTCTGAATGTGTCCTTCCGTTAAATCTGTCCGCCAGGAAAACACCGGATTCACGAATTGCCGGTGTTGTGTGACCGTTATATAGCGGCTCCCCGTCTTAAATATGACCAAAAAGCGACATAATTTACTTGAAAAAAAGAAGAACAAATCAACAAAGTGTAAATTTTACATTTTCGTAACGTTTTCTAAACATTAGCCTAGTAGTCGGCTGACTTTCCCGGGGAATGTTGACAGTGAAACACCCGACTTGAAAACAAGACAAACCGCTCTCACCTTTTTTCTTTTTTACTGTAATTTCTTTAAATTTCTCGTCAAATATTTTATTGTTATCCAACGTAAATGAGTTACAAAGGAGACAGTGACGATGACAGTCGCGGTAAACGGAGAGTCGCGTACGTTTACAGCCCGGAATACATTGAGACTTGCGACAGTTTATCCAAAGTCCCGAACCGGGTAAGTTGAATGGGAGATGTGTGTTGTGGCCAAATGCAAGCTAGCTGCAAGTTAACGGTTATTTTATGATTAGATACCATTGTTTAGCCTCTTTTTTTAACGAGTGGCTTATACTGTGCTAATTTTGTATTCATTTCCAGGCGAGTATGGTTCACTCACTGATAGAAGCCTATGGACTGCTCCAACACATGAGGTGAGTTGGTGTAAATAAATAGCTAATTGTTAGTTTTTAAACTAACCGAAGATGATAGAGAGAGAGAGAACATTAAAGGTTGTGAGAGAGCAGTAAATATGAAATGGCCTCACATACATAAACAAGCCGTTTCACTAGCCCCTGTCCTGTAGTGTTACTTCCTAACATTTACAACAAATGAGTTTTAGCAGAGATGTGACCAAGTTAACTTTGCTCCAGTCCCAAGTCAGTCTCAAGTCTTGAGGCTCAAGTCTCAAGTCAAGTCCTAACTCTAACTGTAGAACAGCAAGTCAAGTCAGAACAAATCAAGAGTCCAGTATCAGTTTAATATCTTAAAGAAAATGTCTAGGACTTTTCAATGCAATATGGTTTTAATAGGATACAAACTTGGTAAGAGCATCATGAGTTTGATTTCTAGAATCAGTTTCAACTTCAATAAATTCAATCATTCCATACAAATTCAGAAAACAGAATTTAAATTCAGTTGTCTGCTGGAACAAATCTCATCACTTTCAATCTGAGTCATTTACACAAACACAAGATCTCAAGTCAAGACTTTAGAAACCTTTTCAAGTCATCAAAGTCAAGTCCCAAGTCAGGTCAGGTCACCCAAGTCAAGTCCCAAGTCAAGTCTCAGGTATTTTCTTCATGCATCAAGTCAAGTCTCAGGTATTTTCTTCATGCATCAAGTCAAGTCTCAGGTATTTTCTTCGTGTATCAAGTCAAGTCTCAAGCAATTGAGACTTGACTTGAGTATAGCTCCCAGGGACCAGACAGTATATTGCTATCCAAAACATCTCGGTTACAGTCACTCTCCACTGCTTATGTGTACAGACTGTACAAAAACATATTTGTGGTTAAAGCATGTATCAATGTTGTATTTCCCCTTTTCTCCAGCATTGTGAAGCCTCACATGGCGACTATTGAGGAAATGGCCAAGTTCCACACAGACGCGTACCTGGAGCATCTCCACAAGATCAGCCAGGACGGAGACAACGACGACCCCCAGTCCACCGACTTCGGCCTGGGTAAGACATGAATCCTACTCTGTGATTGGTTGTCTGCTTTATGCCCCCGCCTGTTGGTGTGACAGCAACAAATCAGTGATTACTTTGTGTCTCTACCTCTTCATTACTGATATGTATTTAGGTAGACAGTGGATAAATCAGCCAGATTGAAAAAGAGGGAGACAGATGCAGGCAGAGAGATCGAAGTGGTGAGAAACGGTCAAAGTTACTGGCAAAGACAAAGAACCACAGAGAGATTATGATTCGTTTGAGACAAATTTAAATAGAAAAACACGGGGCTGACCGGTGTAAGAAATTAACTTTTTGGCTCAATTTCCAAGAGCAGGTAAACTACAGTAATAGGCCCTTTTCACATTGTCATGGTAACAGCTAAACTTCCTGTGGCAAGTTTATTTTTGTGACTTATTGACAAACCAATCCAACAAAAACAACAAAATTGTAATGGTTACTAGCACTAGATACATAATGTAACAAATTACAATTTTTGGGCACGTTGTGGAGCGATTTAGTGAAGGCCACAGCTGACAACAGGAAGTTGTAATGTACCGGTTTCTCAATGCAGAAGCATTGAGAAACAGAATGTGAAAAGGGCCCACTGACCTGCCAACAATAATTTTTACCGACCAAAATAATGAATATAAAGTGTTTTCTAGGAATATGTCACCCTACTTGTTTTCAGTGCTATTTCATGTATAGAATCAGGTATTACTGAGTGCAACAGAATTAAAATTACAAGAGAGCAACAGGGCATGTGTAGTTTCAAAGTTTGAGAACATGCAAATCAAATTTTATTGTCTTGAAAAGCTACCATTCGGGTGACGAATTTCAAGATAATTTTTAATGGCTTTTCTGCTTCACTGGACAGCACAGTTGAGAGAGAGACAGGGAAGACTAGGAGAGAAATGGGGGTGACATGCGACAAAGGCCCCAGGCCGGATTTGCGGGTGCTAATTTCATACTCAGACCCTGGGGGATGATGAAATACTGAAGGTGGAAGGGTGAGAGAGGAAATACTCTCTAATACCCTTTAATATTCATATGCAATGCATGTTTGTTGGCAGCAGAGGGCGCTATAACACTGGACTCAAAAATCAAAAAGCCTCAGCTGCCTAAAGAGCACAGCACACTTTCAAGGTCCAGAATCTGCTGTAAAATCTCTTTCTTTCTAAGGAACTTGCTCTTTATAGATGCAGCAAACTCAGCGACAACACACAGAAAAATAAACTCATGTACTTTACTTTTACACAAGGTATATCGGAGAGTCTCATATCAAGAGTTCAATCCCAAAATATTACCGTAAGCTCAATCAACGTCATTGTTAAATATCTCGCAAACACGGAGGATCCAATGTATAGTACTATCAATTTGTCGACAAAAGACTTGAGTTTAATAGTTTTCTGTCACTCATTCTGTAAGTGTCCATTTTCTCACATGACGTATGCCTCATTTTTTAATTAAACTCTTCGTATGTTCCAAAAAGTGAAGAAGTGAGCACTGATGTTTCTACTTTTCTGGTACTTTCAGATAAAAACAAACAGGTTCAAATGTATGTCTCAGAGGTGGGGACTCGTGTCACAAGTTTAATAGCTTGAGACTTGACTTGATGCATGAAGAGAAGACTTGAGACTTGACTTGACTTGGGTTCTGCTGACTTGGGACTCGACTCTGACTTGTACTCTGATGACTTGAAAAGGTTTCTAAAGTCTTGACTTGAGATCTTGTGTTTGTGTAAATGACTCAGATTGAAAGTGATGAGATTTGTTCCAGCAGACGACTGAATTTAAATTCAGTTTTCTGAATTTGTATGGAATGATTGAATTTATTGAAGTTGAAACTGATTATAGAAATCAAACTCATGATGCTCTTACCAAGTTTTTATCCTATTAAAACCATATTGCATTGAAAAGTCCTAGATATTTAGTGACTTGGGACTTGACATTAAAGACATGGGCTTGACTTGGACTTGACTTGGTAATCTACATTTAGACTTAGGACTTGACCTGAGACTTGTGCCTCAAGAATTGAGACTGACTTGGGACTCGAGCAAAGTTGACTTGGTCACACCTCTGGTATGTATTGGTTTTGAAATGATCAGTTCCCGGTTAAAAAACAGCACAGAAAGTAGCCACGTCAGTTGGATTCTGTTGAGACAAACAAGTTGTACATTTAGAAACAAAATCAGACGTTCCTATCCACTGTTACCCAAGAGATGAAGACCTCAAATATGGCCGCCACCACCTGAAATCCCTCTACATCGAAGTATTTTTCTTACTCATAGCCCTGAATCAACATTATTCTCCAACGACTTTGCTGTCCTACTCGTGTCGTCTGTATACTTCAGTCAGGACAGCAATGAGCTTTTTGAATCGAATAAATTTCTACTCAGAGTTGAACCCGTCTCGACCCGACCAATGGGGCGGGGCGATGCTGAAGGGATCCCGCCATCGTTTGTTGTTATTGGACGAGCAGCACAGCCAGCGTTAAGCCCATCCTTCACCAGGCTTTACGTTTCTAACTTTAGACTCGTCTTCAACTTCACCCTCCGTCTCCATCTCTCCTTCCCTCCTTCCCTTCGCCCTCTTCCACCCTTCCCCGGCTCATCCCTCTCTCGCTTCCTCCTTTTGTCTCCTCCACACCTCCGTCTCGTCCGTCCTCCCATCCTTCCTCCTTGTCACTCCTCCCTTTCCTGGCTTAAGATCTTTCTGTCTCTCTCTTCTCCGTCTCTCTCCTTCATCATCCCTTCAATTTATCTTTTCTCCACGCTCCATTGTTTCCCGTCGATCGCACCCACTCGCCTTCCCCCTTTCCTCCTTTCCTTCCTCCCTTCCTTTCTTGCTTGCGTCTTTCTCTTTATTTCCACCTATCATTTTTCCAACTTTCTCCTCCTTTGTCTCACCCCCATCATTCTCTTTTCCCTTCCTCTAACTGTCTTTCCCTCAGACTCTCTTTCCCGTTTCATTCCTTCATCCTTCCTGTTTATTTCTTTCCTCACTGCCCGTCACTTTTTCTTCCACCATATCTACAGGGGCATGAGGCGGCCTTAAGGTTAGACAAATTGCTGCTTGTGTGAGAAAGTTTGCAGGTTCAAATCTGCGGATGGGAGTGAAAATTAATGCCGTTCTACCGCTGGAGTGTCCTTGAGCAAAGCATTTCATACACAAGTTGAGTTGTTCAGTGTCCAACAGTCAAGAGTGGAAGTAACAAAATACATTTATTCTCGTTACTGTAATTGAGTAAATTTTTTTGTGTAGTCAGTAATAGGGCTGAACAATTAATCGAAATTTTATCAAAATCGCAATATGGCCTACTGCAATTTTCAAATCGAAGGAGGCGCAATATTTGTTAAAGGCGAAATGTGTGTCAAAATACCATTTCAAATTAAATATTGTCGTGCTGCAGAGATGTCCTGGCCTACACATCATATTCTACAGACTTAAGAAAACATCTTTGTTTGGTACAGATCCCCGCAAAAATCACACCATAATCATTTTAATACGTTTTTCAATGAAAATGAGAATAATGATGTAAAAATTATCATTCCCTCTAATATCGCAAATCATATCGCAATTGCAATATCAGTCAAAATAATCGCAATTAGATATTTTTTCAAAATCGTTCAGCCCTAGTCAGTAATGCTTCTTTTACTTCAGTATGTTTTGACTTAAGTACTTCACTATGTTTTAAATCACATCTGTTGAGTACACATTTTGTGGCTCTCCATAAGCGTTGCGTAAGAAACTGAACAGATGTAAATTGCTTCTGTAAAAAAAGGTGAAAAAGAGGTAAAAACTGTCGTCCTCCTTTTCTCCCTTTTGTCCTCCCAACTTTCTCCATCTCTTCCTCTTCCTCCATCTCTCTCTCTCTCTCCCTCCATCTCTCTCCCTCTCTCTTCCTCCATCTCTCCCTCTCTCTCTCTCTCTCCCTCTCTCTCTCTCTCCCTCCATCTCTCTTCCTCCATCTCTCTCCCTCTCTCTCTCCCTCCATCTCTCTCCCTCTCTCTCTCCCTCCATCTCTCTCCCTCTCTCTCTTCCTCCATATCTCTCCCTCTCTCTCTCTCTCCCTCTCTCTCTCCCTCCATCTCTCTCCCTCTCTCTCCCCCTCCATCTCTCCCTCTCCCTCCAGGTTACGACTGTCCCGTGGTGGAGGGGATATTCGACTACGCGGCGGCAGTAGGGGGCGCTACGCTGACGGCAGCCCAGTGTCTGCTGGACCACAAGTGTGAGGTGGCCATCAACTGGGCGGGGGGGTGGCACCACGCCAAGAAGTGAGACCACCGCTTCACACATACACACACATGCATGGATGGACACACACATACATTACATACATTTCTAATAATTAAACGTTTGTAGAACAAGTCTGTCTGTTGAGAAAATATTTTTTGACTTTCTGTAATAATGAAGTCTTTTCTACTGTCAGAAAGTATTTGTATTTGTTGGCGCAATGAGAAAATCTATAAGAATGATTATTCTGATTTCAGTTTTCACTGCTATTACCTCCCCACCTACAGTATACACAATTATGTAATTCTGTATTAAGTTATAACTAACAATAAACCTCTCCAATGGCATTTCCTTGGACAAAATCTTATCAAATGCAGTCTGGTCTAATGTGGATCTATTTGGGGGCCCTTCTCTAATAGTGATGTGGAAGAAAAAGAGAGATCCAAGGCACCCAAGAATCAGATAAAAAGCCTTTATTTGGTTAGTCATAATTATAAGTTAAAAACTGCCTCCAACATGTTTCAGTATATATATACAGTATGAAGACCATGTGGCTGAAAGTCGTTGGACAAAGTTTTTAACAATTATGATCAGCCAAATAAAATAAAGTTTTTTTTTACTGATTTCTGGAGTGATAATTGGATAATTCTTTTTTTCTAATGGTATGTTATTGTCCCTCACCCAAAGAAATCAGCACTGTGTCTGTCCGTCAGCTGTTTCCACTGATCTTGACAAAACTTAAAGGGATTTTGCATCTTCACACTGTGTTCCAGCATTAAAACAATTACACTGATTGGCCTGATGGGGGCGCTATATGTAAAGGTCAAGATTTCAAACAATTTCAAGTTCATCTCTCTCTCTCTCTCTCTCTCTCTCTCTCTCTCTCCACCAGGGACGAGGCGTCGGGTTTCTGTTATGTGAACGACGCTGTGTTGGGGATCCTCAAACTGAGGGAGAAGTACGAGAGAGTTCTCTATGTGGACGTTGACCTGCATCACGGAGACGGTACACACACACACACACACACACACACACACACACACACACACACTCACAGACACACAAACAAACACAATTCAGTTCACTTCAAGAGCAATTCAAACTGTATTGTCTCCTAAGGGAAGTTGGGCTTGCGGACAGTGTTTACAGTAGAAACACACAATACCAGTGCATAATGAAAACACAATAAATACAACTTGAACACATAACATAAAAACACAATAAAATTACGTAACAAATCGCGACAGCAGATACAGCACAGACAAACATCAGTTGATAAGATCAGACGGAGAACTTGACTACCTACTGTACATTATTGCAGAGACTTAACTGGATTTTACAAGTTATGTGGCCTTATTTTAGGTCTGAGTAGTTTGGTTAACATGTCGTTGGTAGCCAAATATTAGGACCATCAGCTTTACTGAAACAAACCTTCCCTTCTTAAGTTTCTCTTGTCTTTTGTCTTATTCCGCCCATTTATAGTGTCAGAACTTCCATCAGCTATGAAACAAGCTGCTTTTGCCTACTTTGTTTCCTTATTTTGGTTTATAATTTGGTCTTAAGTTCACTTCCAAGTGGCATGAAAAAGGTTTTAAAAAGTCTTAAATTTGGTTTTCTGAAACCTGCAGACACCCACCGTACACTTCCACACTTCCACGTTTTTCAGCGTTGGTGTAAAGGCTGAAAAACATTTGCTATAAAAATGACACAAAGTATCATAAAGGGCCCAAATATCCAACATCTACAATCCGTTTTGGTGTTTTTCCCTTCCTCTCTTGTCAGGTGTGGAAGACGCCTTCAGCTTCACATCCAAAGTCATGACCGTCTCCCTCCACAAGTTCTCTCCTGGATTCTTCCCAGGTCAGTCAGTTCAGGAGACAAGACGTTTTGATATGATGAAAATGTATCATGATGATACAGTGTGTTGGGATACAATTCTGCCCGACAAAGCTAAAGGGCAGTAACTGCATGAGAAAAATGACTGCTTTATCTTCATCTTCATTAACTCCTGTCCTGACAAAGGTATTCTTGGTACAGAAGTGGATGATATAGATTGTTTAGCAGCAATTATAGGGCTTATTTAAAGAAAAAACTAACTGAAATCTAAACTTGAGTCATGACATTTTACCTCTTGGAAAAACACAAAAAATATGTTACTGCTGTTTACCTTTGTAGGGTCGAATTATAGTAATAATTAGAGTAATTCTCAGTGATCAGGTAAGCTCTAAATGTCTGTAGATTTGACTGTGTGTGTGCGTGTGTGTGTGTGTGTGTGTGTGTGTGTGTAGGTACAGGCGACCTGTGTGACACGGGGCTGGGTAAGGGCCGCTGGTACGCCGTTAACGTTCCACTGGAGGACGGCATCAAGGACGACAGATACTTCCAGACCTTCACCAGGTACACACACACACACACACACACACACACACACACAGTCAAATCTACATACATTTACAGCTTAGAGGCACAGAGGATTCTTGCAACAGCCACCACCAAAGTCCACTCACATTTTAAACGTCTTTAAATTCCTAATAATAACTAAAAAGGTATAGAGATGGGACGATATATCGAAATTCAATATGCATATCGTGGGGCAGAAAAATGAATCGCGATATTAGCTCTGTTTTATTCTACTGTAATAATCACGAATGAGACGCTTGACCATCACAATTTCACAAAGTCTCCATCCAAAATTATATATAATAATATATAATTGTTTACATTCTAGCGAGCCAATGCCATCGCTAGAAAGATTTGTGGCTCAGAAATAAACATAATTCTGCACAGTCAGACTTTGTTGTCATTGAACTTTTATTTATTACATCGTATCGTGGTTTTATCGAATCATGAACCCCGTATCGCGTATCAAATCGCATCGTGAGATACATAAGCATATCGTCCCGTCACTAATCAGATGATCGCTCATGTCCCGTCCGCCTGGTTGTTTCGCAGCGTGCTGCAGGAGGTGCGGGCGCTGTTCAACCCGGAGGCGGTGGTGATGCAGCTGGGTGCCGACACCATGGCGGGCGACCCCATGTGCTCCTTTAACATGACCCCGGTTGGCGTGGGCCAGTGTCTGAACTACGTGCTGCAGTGGCAGCTACCCACATTACTGCTGGGAGGAGGTAGGGTGTGTGTGTGTGTGTGTGTGTGTGTGTGTGTGTGTGTGTGTGTGTGTGT